>NC_142173.1:5576645-5719145 GCF_029865625.1 Vigna umbellata
CACACAGCAAGCACCTCAATTGTGTAGAAAGATCAGATTCTTCAAATCAGTCGCACTTGTCTCTCAAAAAATCTTCAAGAATAGTCCACCACTTCAATTTCTTGTTTCTTGGAGCGTTTGATCACCTCTAAAAAACTTTTTAGCCCAATCTAAATCAGATATGAAAATGTAAATCTCAATCGTCTTACATATATCCAATCAAAGTGTCTACATATAGTTTTAGTCAATTCAAACACAATTTAATCAATTACTCTCTTAATCTAATCGGTTACATTAAATACTTATAACAAATTTATAACTAATTAATGTCCTTAACTGATTACGCAATTAATGCTTAGTCAACACATTTAAAAATATGACCGTTGAAACAATTCTGACAAGCATGAAAAAAATATTCAAATCAATAACAGACTTAATTGAATACATAATCTGTGTAATCGATTAAGCTTCAACACTTAGCAGATTTGAAATAGATATGTGCAAACAGACGTGTTTTAATCGATTCACCAATTAATGTAATCGATTCAAAACAAGTTTTTTGCCTTAGTTTAAAACCACAAGTTGTCTGATGACCTTAATTGATTATCACACCTCTGTAATCGATTTAGTCATTCAGATATGCTTTTGTGCACATTATGCCCGTATCACCAAAACATACAGTATGCATACACAGATATGATCACTTTATTAACACAGTATGCAACAATCAACATATTATATGTTCAACACATGTAACAATCACAATATGTGCATATTTCACAATGATCATAAACACATACAACATATGAGATATATCGCAGTACATATTCATGTGTTTTTATTATCAATGTGTTGTCATCATCAAAAACCACTATCACAGGGATTGGGTTCAGCTATCATAGTGCTCCCTTTATCAATAGAAATGATTATGGATTTGTTCAACAAAAACAACCACCAAAGAATCGGTAATTAAACTCCTACACACTAATTTTTCCTCTCACAATTTCACCTTACTATACTACTCCATTCAAACATTTTATCTTCAATAAGTAGTAATCAACACCAGAATTTTGTTTATCTGAAAAAAAATATATTATTATACCACGCTCCTTTCTATGAATTGAAGCACTACAATTACAACAAGGATATTTTACTAATTGAAATTTACATTACTTGCGAAGCAACATAAAATTTGAAACATCTTATCGTATTTATTTTAGGTCTTACACTTTTAGCACTTATTCCATGTTACTTGTTCTGCCATTTTTTTTGCTAATGCCCAAAGGGGGAGAGTAACTAGAAAAGATGTTTCTTATTGTGCATCATCAAAAAAGGGGGAGATTGTTGATAGGGAGAGCTATATCTAGCTATACCCATCTAATATATATCTTTTTTATGATGAACAAAAGAAATGTTTTATGGTTTCTTGCACAACAAATTGCATACTAATTCTTTTATCATTACTAGGTTTGTGCTTGACATGCTTTATATATATATATATATATATATATATATATATATATATATATATATATATATATATATATATATTTATTATTTTTAAATGAATCATGAGTTTAAACATATTGCACATTACATTTCTAGTAGAAATAATTGATTAGACATTGTATACAATCCGTTAGATTTCTCTAGATATCAATATATGCTTAACAGGGGCAAATAGTTGTATAGTAATCGATCACATTAGTTGTGTAATCGATTAAAACATGTTGTTATTCCAACATGTGTTTGATAAGTGCATTGATATTTTTGGAAAGAAAATTGATTTAAATATTTGCTTAAATGTTGAACATAACCGATTACATAAGTTTCCTAATTGGTTAAAATGTTTATCTTATGCAAATCAATTTCATTTAAAGCCTTAACTATTTATAGCGGTCATATGAATTGGTTGTTGGCTTGTATGAATTACATAATTTGTTAAATCTGAAACATATGTCAAACTATTAAATCAGAAGGAAAAACTTAACAGATTACGTTAATTGGGTAATCGATTAAATTGCGTCAGGATTCAAAAATCCTAGAAATAACTGTCTTGCACACTATTTCAAAACGATCTAATGAACTATCAATTTCATAACTAACTTTTTGATTTATTATTGATTGTAGGAGCATCTAATAACAAATCTTGGAGAATCAGATATCACATTTGGGTTAACCATTAAGATTCTTGCAAGAAAACTAAGCTGAAAGAGTTCTGATCAATTCTTCACTACTGGTGTACTATTGTGAAGATCATATTCATCATTTGCAACCAGAGAATTGTGTTCTTGTGCAAGTTAGCCAGGAGGATAGAATCGTGGTGTTCTATAATGAGAGTTGAGATTTCTCTCAAGGTGTTTATAGAGTTGGGATTGCTCTCTGTTTTGGTAAGATTGTGAGGTTGTTCACATCTTGTACTATAAGTGATTTTGAGTAGGGGAGAAGTACATTGAGAGGGTATATCTCTGTATTCGTGTAACTTAATGATTATAGTGGAATCCCTTAAACTAAGGTTGTTGAAGGAAGACTGGATGTAGGCTTGGCCGAACCAGTATATATCATTGTGTTGATCTTTCTCTCCTTTCTCACTAGTAAAAAAAGTGGATTTGAAATCGCACAATAGGCTTCGGTTGAGGCGGAACCGAAATCTATAAGAAAGCGGTGGCATTTTCGTAGTTTAGGTTAACTTTTTTGACCCGGTTTAAGGGAAACCGAGGCATATAGATAATATGACCCCAATTCAAACCCCACCCAATTCCTAACACACTAAGAATGCCTCAGTCCACTGGGACCCGAGGCAATATACCCTATCTTTCCATAACCCGCGCATTTCACCCTCACATAACCCTGTCCTCATCCAACATCGCCCCCCTTTCTCCTCCTTCCCAAACCCTAACGACTCCCACCTTTCGTCGTCGCATCACGTCCATGGCAATGGCGTCTCCTCCACCTCTGCTTCCTCTGCCTCCTTCAGATCCCTCAAACCCGACTCATCATTCGCCCAGAATTATCGGATCGCCATCGCCCTAATTTCATCCGTCTTATTCCTCCTCGACCTCGGTGGCACCCCCCGTCGTCGCCACCCTCGTCATTGGCTTAATGATCTCCTACATCCTTGATGCCCTCAGGCTCAAGTCCGCTGCCTTCTTTGCCATGTGGTTCTCCTTTACCTTTGCCCAACTCGCCTTCTTCCTCTCCGCCTCCTTCTCCCTCCTCGCCGCCTTCAACTCCTCCATCGTCGTGGCTGCCATCGCCTCTTTCCTCTACGCCCACACCAACTTTCTCCTCGGCATCTGGTCCTCTCTCTAGTTCAAGTGGCTCCTGCTCGAAAACCCTTCCATCGCCTTGCCCTCGAGTGCCTGCTCTTCGCTTGCCTCCCGTCTCCGTCACGGTGGTGGTTTTCGTTTGGGGATTTTTGGGTTCTCTGTAACCACTCTCTGCACGCACTTCTACTTCCCCATGCTCCACAAAGATCTGCCTCACTCCATCACGTGGTGTAAAGAAGCATCTGGAGAAGAAAGATGTTGTAATCCATGGAATTATTTTTCTTTAGTTCTGGACTTTTTATTTATTAAAGACTTCAACTTACTTCTGACATCTTTATTTTCATAAAAGTCTAGAAGAAACTGAGTAGTCGCTGTTTGATCTTGAGGAGAGGCACAAACAAGCAAATGCAACAATTAAGGAAAAGGAATTTTTGACATCAAATCTCCTAAAATCTGGTTAGTAATTGTGTTGTTTGTGTGCTCTTTATTAAATACGTTTTATGGGTCGGTTCCAATGCTACTTGTTTCATGCCTTAGGTCATAGTTCCAATCTTTTAATACACGTGTAGAGCATTGGTTGAATATTGCAACACGTGTAGAGCATACTTCCAATCTTTTTTATTTTTACAACTTTTCATGCTTTTTCCAGAGAAAGAACTTGTGGAGCATGCTATTGAACTAAGCAGAGCTTGAGAATGTTGCATCAGATGTGTCAAACCTGTTTTCTAAAATTGGTCAGTACGATTCTCTGGTGGTTTTCTAAAATTGGAGAAGCACGTAGTTCTGACTCAGAGATGAAATTTCCTTTTCCAATCTTCAGAGCGGTAGGATAAAATTGAAGAGGGAAATAGAATACTTATCCAGAAATTCCAGTCTTAGTTAGCTCAACAACTTGAAGTTTTGCACAAGACAGTTTCAGCTTCAGTAATGCATCAAGAACAACAACTGAAGGACATGGATGAAGATATGCAGTCTTTTGTGTCAATGAAAGCAAAGGTGAGATTAAGAAAGGATGCAAAATTCTATTCATTTGCTAAAATTCAGTTCTTAGATTTATGAATTTCATTTTGGTATAATTTTGAAGGCTACTAAAGATCTTAGAGAACGAGTAGGAAATTTGAAAAACATGTATGGTTCTGGTATCAGAGATCTGGATGATTTAGTTGAGGAGCTTAAAGTAAATAACCTACTAACTTAGGATGACTTGAAATATGAAGTAGCCAAGCATTCATCTGCCTTGGAGGATGTAAGTTGTCTTTGACCTTAAAGTTGATTAATTAAGATTTCTGGCCCTTTTTAAATTAATTTATGTGGTTCATCTTTATAAAGGAATTTCCTTAGAAGCTGATTCATTACTAAATGATCTTCAAAGTAGTCTTCACAAGCAAGACGCAAATTTAACAGCTTATGTTCGTTAACAAGAGGTCTGTTATTTTAAGTTTTTTGACTGAACTTCTGTAACAGAGATCCTGAATTATCTGTTATTTTTCATTCAGGCGCATGCTATAGCTACTTTTGAAGTGACAATAGAAAACTGGTTTCTGTGTAAACATTTTCTTGATGTATAAATTGACTGTTCTCTTCCAGATGAGCTTTTGAGCTCTAGGTTGCATCTTAATCAGGCAAGATTTAACATATGTATGTTTCTATGGTTATTGATGTTATTCTCATTAGTTGCACTCTTATTGCCGGTGTATGATATGCATGTTTTTCTGTGTTTTTTTAGGGAGAATCAGAATCTGGGAAGGCACCATGGCAAGGGGTATGTTATATTATACCCGTTTCATACAATTTTATCTCTCTTTCTCACATCTATATAATGTTTTGCTTGCATAGTTGTTGAACATTATACTTGTTATATTATTCAAATACTTCGATTACTAAATAGTAATATGCATGTTGATGAATCATGTCCATGGTGTTGGTGGCAGGTGAGGGAGAAGTGTAAAAAGGAATGGACAATGTTCCAGAGTCGGTTGGCAAATGCAGAAGATGCATATTACAAGGCCATGGGAGTAGATATGTTCAATTCAACTACTCCTTAACGGCAGAACCTGACTTGTACACAATCATCACCATTGTTGAGTTCGATTTTGCATAATATATAGTTTATTCTTTAAGTTTGGAAGTTACTTGCACGTGTAACTTAGAGTCCTAAACAGATGGGAAAATTTATGATCACCAAAATATGATGTCACAAACTTGTTTTTCAATCGGCAAAATATGATGTCACAAACTTGTTTTTCAATCGGCAAGTATGACCGAATCGTTCAAGTAGTAAACTTGGTAAGACCAAGTATCGTTCTTCCCAAAGGACTCACGGCCTAGTTTAGTTGTGTGGTTTATTGATTAGCTAAGACTTAAAGACGAAATATTTGGATTTTTATATGCAAAAGATGAAAATTAAATATGTATGCATGAAGTTTTGATCAATGGCAAAGACAAAAGATAAACACTTTCAATGAAATATGTATGAATATGTTGTTGGGGTCAATTTCATCTTATCCACTCTCATATATTTTAGGAATTCAACATTCAAATCATCATTGTTAATGACACTCTCTAAAGTACCTTTCAAGAAGGCTTCTCCCTAATTACGAGTTCATACAATTCCTAGCCTTCCTAATAATTAGTTCATAAGTGCAGGAGCTTAACGACAACCAATATAATATTGGGAGAGATTTCCCGAATCTAGACTTCCCCATACGTGCCCGTATCGACAAAACCAATAATCATGCATAGAATGAGTTAAACAACGCAAGCATTAAGCAAAGAGGAAAAACCCTAACTAATGATGAAAGAAAGCATAAGTCTTAATTAAAAGATGTAAAAACAAATTCCATACATGAGAGCTTCAAAAGATTACATTGATTCCCAACAAACATACAGAGTTTAGTTCACCATATTCATGGTGAACCTAGATGAATAACAATGAAAGAATGAAAGATAAAACCCTAGAAAGGTGAAGAGGAAGCCTGAGCATCCAAGATCCTCCTTCAAAGGGGTGGAAGAGAGACTGTTTGCTTCGTTTCTACCAAGGATACCTAACCCTAGGAAACCCTAAAGCTTATATATTTTTCGTAAATTACAGAAAATTAGGTCCAAGCCCATAAAAGTGCCGCTCAGCGGTAAGTGCGTGTCTCGTTTTTTCCCCTCAGCGGACCTCCCGTGACTTCCTGAGTGCCGCTCAGCGGTAAACTGCCGCTGAGCGGTGACTTCAGCTTCTCCTTTTGCACTTTTTGATGTCTTTTCTAATTTCATCTCTCTCCTTCTTCACTTCTTTCACCAAATTCACCTTAAAACCTGCACAAAAACACTGAAATCAAGCATAAACCTGTCCAGCTCTCTTATTTATGAAAATATCAATAAAAGCATGATTTCAAGCTAGTTTCTAAGTATAAAGGTTGCTTTTAGTATCAATTTTAAGTATGAAAGTAACAGTTTTTCAACTGTTATCAACAGTTAAATGTGGGATTCCAGGATTGAAAGTTAGAGAATTAGATAATATAGGTAAATGAAACTTACTGTAAGTAGTGTATTTGATTATATAATATTCTTTGTTTTAGGAATCTTTTCTTGCAAGCAATACGAAGGCAATACAGTATAAAGGTAGTAAATTTGAAAATGAGTTTGAGTATTAAATTTTGTTTTATTGGCTAGTTTTTTTTATTGAATTTTTCAAGATACTGCTTCGGTTCAAAAGAGAACCGAGGCGAAAAGTCCTTAAAAGAAAAAAGGGGGCAAAATCTTACGGCCTCGATTACTTTTGAACCGAGGTAAAATCCTACTCCTTTTTCCTCGGTCTACAACTGAGATAAAAAGGGTAGACTTTTTGCTTCGCCTGTATATGCTTCGGTTCCAAAACCATTGCCTATAGGCGAAAATAATCGCTGTCGTATCCCTTGACTGTACTAGTGTCTCTTTTATTGTTGATTCATATACTTGTTTTATTGATTTCAAGAAAACTCAAAGATTTTGCAAAACTTATTAAAAGAACAAATCTTTAAAGCAAAATCCAATTCACCCCCTTTTGGCTTTAGATATTTGGCATTACTTTTCTAACACATTGGAGTCTTTATGTCCTTTGCTTCTTCAACTTGAACCTTTTAAGCATTAGATATTTGGCATTACTTTTCTAACACATTGGAGTCTTTATGTCCTTTGCTTCTTCAACCTGAACCTTTTAAGCATCTTTTTTAACATACTTCATGTGGTAAATGTAGATAGCATATGCTTCTTGCTTGATTTGCAATCCTAGGAAAAACTTTAGTTCACTCATCATGCTCATTTAAAACTCATCCTACAACCTCTTAGAAGATTTCTTGCAAAGATCTTTTTTAGTAGCACCAAAAATGATATCATCAACATAAATTTGAACCATAATGAAATCATAGTTGAAATGTTTATGGAGCAACATGGTGCCTACCTTTCCTCTTGTAAAATTGTTTTATATGAGAATGAAACACAAGTGTTCATACCGAGCTCTATGAGCTTGTTTCAATCCATACAAAGCTTTGTTGAGTTTGAAAACATGTTTGGGATTGATTGGACATTTAAAATCAGGAGGTTGTTTCACATGCACTTCTTCTTTGATTTCACCATTTAAAAACACACTCTTTACATCCATTTGATAAAGTTAGATTTTAGTAAATACTACAAAGGATAATAAAATTCTAATTGCTTCTAACCTTGAAACAGGTGCATAAGTTTCAGTGTAATCAATATCTTCCTATTAAGAGTCGCCTTTTGCTACAAGCCTTGCCTTGTTTCTTATTACTTTTCTATCTTCGTCTAGCTTGTTTCGAAACACCCATTTTGCTCCAACCATATTCTTCCTTGTGGTGGCTCCATGAGTGTCCACACTTCATTCTTATGAAACTGATCAAACTCTTCTTGCATGGATTCTACCCAAAAGTCATCTTCTAGAGCTTCAATCATAGTAGACGGTTCCACTTGGGAGATGAAAGCAATTTGGCTTTGTTTGTAAAAAGACCCGTTCTTGGCATTTTCTTTGATGTCACTAATCACATTATCCTTTAGATGATTCTTCTCCATCAAACGATGTACTCCTCTAGGCTCTATTTTCTCTTCAGTTTCCTCGTCTTTATGTTCAAATGCTTTGGTCTCACTTTGATCCTTAGACACTTTAGGTTCAAACGATGTGTTGACATCTTTGGATGTTATTTCATCTATATGCAATTTTGAAAATTCAGCATCTAGCTCTAACGTTTTATAGTCAAGGTCAAGGTCATTGAATTTTATATGGATGACTTCTTCCACTTTAGATGATCTAGCGTTATAGGCTCTAAAAACTTTAGAAGTTTCATAATATCCAAGCATAATCCCTTCATCACTTTTGGAATCAAATTTCGCTAAATTATCTTTGGCTCCAAGATTGACAGCCAAAAGGATGGAAAGAAGATATGTTGGGTTTTTTATTTTTCCATAATTCATATGGCGTCTTGCATAAGATGAGTATAATATAAGCTCTATTTTGAATGTAACAGCCTGTATTGATTTCTTCAGACCATAAATACTTAGGAGAGTTAAAACTATTTAACAAAGATATGGCCACTTCCTGTAAAGATTTATTCTTTTTCTCAACAACTTCGTTTTGTTGCAGTGTCTTTGAGGTTGAAAAGTTATGTATAATGTCAGAGTTTTCACAAGTGTTTTGAAATAGCTCAATTTCAAATTATCCTTCATGTCACTTCTGATTGATATAATCTGACAATACTTTTCATTTTCAATCCTTTTACAAAGTTTATAAAAAGCCTTAAATGCTTCATCCTTATGGACTAAGAATAAAACCCATGTCCACCTAGAAAAGTCATCTATTACTACTAGTCCATAGCATTTACCACTCATAGAAGATGTCCTTGTAGGTCCAAATAGATCTATATGCAACAGTTCAAGAGGTCTTTCTGTAGAAATAATATTTTTACTTTTAAAAGGCTATTTGACCTATTTACCTCTCATACAAGTGCTACAAAAGGTTATATCTCTAAATGATAGTTTGGATAATCCTCTCACGAGGTCATGACATTGCAATTTTGAGATTAATCACATACATGCATATCCATATTTGCGAAGCCAAAAGATTGCATTATCTTTTATTGCCATCAGGCATGAGATGGTTTAAGCATGTAGTTCATTTAGATCTATCTTGTACAAGTTTCCTTGTCTATTTGTAGTAAATACTTATAAACCTTGGTTGTTTAGGCCTTTACATTGACATTTTTCAAAGGTAACATTGTATCTGCTATCACACAATTGACTTATGCTTAATAGATTATATTTTAAGCTAAAATTAATAAAACATTATCAATAAAAAGGGATGTGTTTATACCTATCTTTCTAATGCCTATTATTTTTCCTTGTTGATATCCGCCGAATGTGATTGTTCCTCCCTTCTTGCTCTTAAGATCTTGGAACATAAACCTTTGACACGTCATATGTCGCAAGCACCCATTATCCAAGTACCATAATTTCTTTGGGTCCTACTTGTTTAGTCTTAATCATTTTCCTTTTCTCAAAGGTTAGAGCATTTTTATAGGTTTCCTCTTTAGTTTTACTAACATAATCAATCTTAACTGAAATTGCGGGAAAATAGTAGAAGGGGGGTTAAATAGTGTTTTCATAACTCCTTTTTGCGACTATAAGACTAACCGTGATGTATGACGACCTTGTAAGCTAGATATGCTTCATTTATAAACGTTATTCTGTTGATATTTTTTATAAGACCAACTTCAAACTCATTGTTAGAATTGATGGACTTTGTTTCAAAACACCAAGAGGAGGGTGAATTGGTTTTTTATAAAACTTGCACTTTTTAAATGTTTTTCGCAAACTATAAGGTTCTTGAAATCTTTCTTGTGCAGTACGCAAATATGTGCGCAATGAAGAAACTTTATCTAGCCCAGTTTTTGCTTTGTTTCTACTCTTTTGGACCGGATCCTGTTTCTACTCTTTTGGACCGGATCCTGTTTCTACTCTTTTCCAACTTTATTTAAAGGACCTAGGCGCTCTAGGTTTTGTATCTCTGGCTGGAGCAACACAATAACACACTCTTCTACTCTCTGAAGGCGGATTTGGAGGTGGGAGCTTCCTCTTCTACTTTTAGGGTTTCACTATCTCATGCTTTTCCATTATTCATATAGTTTCTCCATGTCTATGGGGAACTAAACTCTATTTGTTGTTGGGGAATGATGTAAGCTTGTGAACTCTCATGTATTTGAATAAATTCTTAATTTATATGTTTTTTCATTAATTGTTAGGGAATTCATCTGTTTCATTGCTTGCTCTATTTAACTCATTTAGTACCATGATTTATGAATTGCATGAGTGTCGGGAGGTTCCTTACAATTCAGGTTCTTGCAAAATTTTCTCATTAACACCCATCAGTAGGTGTTACAACTTAGCATCCTTCAGTAGATGCTATATCCAGCAAAATGTTTACACAATAATGTTCAACAGATTTAAAAATTACAAACCAAAATAAAATTTAAAAGTTCTAAATTCAACTGGGTTGCCTCCCAGCAAGTGCTCTTTTAACGTCATTAGCTTGACCCAGTAAAGCTCAAGTTCCTTCTTCATAGTTGATGTTGTTATCCCACCAACTCCTCAGCTGTTTCCTGTGAACTGTTTTGATTCTTCTAAGATGTGGAGATTCTATCTCTATCATCTCCTTCTCTTTAAAGCCTTTCACAACCCACAACTTGTTTTTGATTCTCACAGGTGCACCAAGTTGGGGTCTTCTTTTCTCCCAGTCATCAGGAATTTCTCCTCCTCTTCCAATCTTTTCTTCCTTTTTCACCTGAAACAACAAACAATGGTTACCTGCAACCTTGGGATTTTCATGTTTATGGCTAGTCATGTGTGCATCTTGAAATGCAGCTTTATAACTAGCTTCTTCCTCCTGTGTTTGCGTCTCATCTTTAAAGACGTCTACAACCACTCTCTCCTCTCGGTCCTGGAGCACCACTATACCTTCATTTACATCAATGATAGCTCTGGCCGTTTTCATAAACGGTCTTCCAAGTATGATAGGTATCTTCTCTGTCTCCATCTTCATCACCACAAAGTCTGCCAATAACTGAACTTTGCCAACACAAACTATAATGTCCTCTGCAATCCCACATGGCTCCTTTGAAGATCCATTTGCCATTACTAGATTAACCTTTACAGGTTTCACATTAACATTGCCAATTTGCTCCAGTAAAGAGTAAGGTATCAAGTTAAAACTTGAACCTAAATCAAGAAGAGCTTTCTTAACCCTTTTCTTCCCTATGATACAAGGGATAGAAAAACTTCCTGGATCTGTTGCTTTAGGAGGGAATGGCTCTTTTTTGACAGTTATACACTCCTTTACCTCATCATCTCTACGTCTTTTCTTTGTAGAGATGTTTTCATCAGATTTCATGTAAACTGTGATTTGTTGTAGAATCTGTTCCCAAGGTGCATCATTATCCACCATTTTGAATAATTCAGTGAAATCCAGTTATTTCCCTTGATGTATTGGAAAAGGAAAAGTGCTTTTGCTCTCTATTTCTCTTCACTCTTCTGTATCTAACTCAACTTTCTCATCATCAACACTCTCTACCACCTTGCACTCTTCTCTGGGGTTAACTTCAGTATTAGCCCCAAAATTTCTATTTGGCCTTACTTCCACCTGCTTGGTGATCTGCCCCATCTGAGTTTCCAAATTTTTGATAGCAGCTTCAGTGCTCTTTTGGGTAGACTCAATTTTCTGTATGAAATTGTTAAGAGTTTCCTCCATCCTCATGGACCTTTCATTAAGCATAGATATCTGCTACCATAAGGTGGGTTGCTGCTACTGCTTATTAAATTGACCAGCTTGCCCAGTTTTCCCTTGACCAATGCTTGGGTGTGGTTTCCACCCTTGATTATAGTTCCCTTGACGGTATTGATTGGTCATGTAGTTTACATCCTCTACGGCTTCTACTGGAAAGGCACATTGACCATTAATATGGTCGCCTCCACACAATTCGCACAACTGGGATTGTACCTGTGCAGCAGTCTTCAACTCTTTGGGTAATTGTGCAAGAGTTTTAGTAAGAGTCTCCAGCTGTTGAGTTAGAATTTTGTTTTGAGCTAGCAAGGCATCATGTGTCTATAATTAGAGAACTCCTTTTTGTTGCATAGAAGCTCCTCTCTCACTGTGCAGCTCATTATCACTAGTAGCCATGTTTTCTATAATTTCTGGGGCTTCCTCTGGAGTTTTCCATTTAATATTGCCTCCTGCTGAGGCATCAAGCATCATCTTGGTTTGTGAACCAAGCCCTCCAAGGAAAGTTAAGACTACTTCCTGTTCTTCAAAGCCATGCGTGGGTGTTTTTCTTAGCAAACTTTTGTATCTATCCCATGCATGCCCAGTGATTCTTCCATGCCTTACCTAAATGTAGAAATCTCTTGTTTGCCTTTTGTCACCTTTGATTGTGGGAAGTACTTGTTTAAAAACTTTGTTACCACTTCTTCCCACTCTGTGAAACTTCCTTCTGGGAAAGAATTTAACCAAAGTTTAGCATTGCCTCCCAATGAGAAAGGAAACAAGCTAAGTTTGATCGCTTCATTTGGCACCCCATTAATCTTCACTGTATTGCAAATCTCATTGAACGTAGTGAGGTGCTCATATGGGCTTTCATGAGATAACCCATTGAATTGGTTGCTTTTAACCAGTTGGATCAGTGCTGATTTGACCTCCATATTAGCTGCATTGACTCTAGGTCTAGCTATACTGTTAAAGTGCTGAGGTCCAGCTATATTGGTGTAATCAGCAAGAGTTCTTCTGACATTGTTGTTCTCCATATTTTCTGTGCTATAGTCAGAACCTTGTGGTGATGGTTGCAACAGAGTTTCCGGAGGAGGGAAAAGTTCTCTAGATGTTCGGATTCTTCTCCTCCGTCTACTCTCGTCTAAACCTTCAAGAAGAGGTTCTGCAATTATCTTGCTCCTAGTTCGAATTGCCTCCTGCATACACAAGAACACAAAACCCTAGAATATTTGGTTAGCACAAAAAGATATAGGAGAAGATATAAGATTTGAGATGAGAAGATAAAAACAGAAAACAGAAAAGTAAAAATAAAAACAGAAAATAAAATAAAATAAAATATAAAGAGAAAAAATAAAAACAGAAAAAATAAAAAAATAGAAAAATAAAAACAAAAATTCAAAATTAAAGTCAAAGATAATCAATAATCACACAAATTAACCAGTTAAACCACGAGTCCCCGGCAATGACGCCAAAAACTTGATGCACAAATTTATGATCACCAAAATATGATGTCACAAACTTGTTTAACAATCGGCAAGTATGACCGAATCGTTTCAAGTAATAAACTCGGTAAGACCAAGTATCATTCTCCCAAAGGACTCACGGCCTAGTTTAGTTATGTGATTTGTTGATTAGCTAAGACTTAAGAACAAAATAAGTGGAGTTTAATATGCAAAAGACGAAAATAAACATGTATGCATGAGGTTGATCAATGGCTAAAACAAAAGACAAGCACTTTCAATGAAATATATTGATGAATATGTTGTTGGGGGTCAATTTCATCTTATCCACTCTCTTATATTTTAGGAATTCAACATTCAATTCATCATTGTTAATGCCACTCTCTAAATTACCTTTCAAGAAGGCTTCTCCCTAATTACGAGTTCATACAATTCCTAGCATTCCTAATAATTAGTTTTTTTAGCACAGGAGCTTAAGGCAACCAATATACTATTGGGAGAAATTCCCCGGATCTAGACTTCCCCGTACGTTCCCGTATCGACAAAATCAATAATCATGCATTGAATGAGTTAAACAAAGCAAGCATTGAGCAAAGAGGAAAAACCCTAACTAATGATGAAAGAAAGCATAAGTCTTAGATTAAGATGCAAGCACAAATTCCATATATGAGAGCTTCAAAAGATTACATTGATTCCCCAACAAACATACAAGGTTTAGTTCACCATATTCATGGTGAACCTAGATGAACAATAATGAAAGAATGAAGGATAAAACCCTAGAAAGGTGAAGAGGTAGCCTGAGCATCCAAGATCCTCTTTCAAAGGGGTGGAAGAGAGAGTGTTTGCTTCTTTTCTGCCAAAGATACAAACCCTAGGACGTCCTAAAGCTTATATACTATTCTAAAATTACAGAAAATCTAGGCCCAAGCCCATAAGTGTGCCGCTCAGCGGTAAAGTGCCGCTCAGCGGTAAGTGCGTGAGTAGTTTCTTCCCCTCAGCGGCCATTTTGCCCCTCAGCGGTTCCAACGTGAACTCCTGAGTGCCGCTCAGCGGTAAACTGCCGCTGAGCGGCAGTTGCGGCTTCTCCTTTTGCACTTTTTGATGTCTTTTCTGATTCCATCTCTCTCCTTCTTAACTTCTTTCACCAAATTCACCTTAAAACCTGCACAAAAACACTGAAATCAAGCATAAACCTGTCCAGCTCTCTTATTTCTGAAGATATGAATAAAAGCATGATTTCAAGCTAGTTTCTAAGTGTTAAAGGTTGCTTTTAGTATCAATTTAAGCATGAAAATAACAATTTTTCAACTGTTATCACACCCCGAACGTCTATATACCTGAACGGGTTGTTTATATAGTACCTACCATATGTAATGACATCTGCGTTCGGTCCACGAGATAACCTCAATAAACTTTCAGAAACATGTGGAGTCGCATAAATCTTTTTCTTAAACCATTGTAAGAAGGTTTTCACATGTTCACTAAGATGCCATTTTTCACTCATTCTTGGGTTTGCTGCCTTTATTTCATTAACGTGATCAGAAATGTAAGGAATCACATCAACAATGTTGTTTAAGATGTACAAATGAGCTTGGTCAACTTCTTTTCTGCTAACACTTTGAATTCTCACACCTCGAACACCCTTACCTTCACATTTTCCTTCAAGTCTGCTCTTGGGAAGACCCACTGGTTCACAAGATGGCATATAACTTGAACAAAATTCAATGGCTTCCTTTGCAATGTATCGCTCTATGATTAAAGCTTCTGGTCTATACTGATTCTTGACATATTCCTTTAAGATCTTCATGTATCTCTCAACTGGGTACATCCACCTTAAGAAGACTGGCCCACATATTCGAATTTCTCTGACTAGATGAACAATCAAATGTACCACGATATCAAAAAAAGAAGGTGGAAAATACATCTCCAATTGACATAGTAGTCTTATTCCTTCATTTTCCAATTCATACAAACCTCGAGGATCTGCACCAAACTCTGGAAATTTTTCATCAATCTTTTTCCATTGGGGTGAATCAACAGGGTGTCGAAGAAGATTATCGCACTTTCTTTCGTCAAAGTGTCATTTAAGGTTCTTTGCATCTTCTTTAACAGAAAACATACGTTTGAACCTAGGTATTATAGGCAAATACCACATCACCTTAGCAGGTGCACCATCATTACCTTCATCAGCAGTGTTTCTGTCATATTTCTTTTTAAAACGGGGTAAACCACATGTTGGACAATACTTTAGCGAAGCAAACTCCTTTATGTACAAAACGGGATAAACCACATGTTGAAGAGTTAACTTTTTCAGCCTCTTAAACGTCCGTTGGAGGGGGCCCAACGTGTATAATATTATAGATATCCCCCCCGCACAACGGACGTTTAAGTTGCTGACAGGGTAGTTGAAGAGTAAATTGCTTCAGCCTCTTAAACGTCGTTGGAGGGGCCCCGACGTGTAAAATATTATAGACGTCCGCCCCCCCCCCCCCCCCCCCCCCCCCCCCACAACGGACGTCTACAGTCCCACTTATTTACGGATATGCCACCGGTTAATTATTTACATTGGTGACGTTAAAGGCCAATTATGCACTAGTGCTGTCGATCCATCAACAAGTTTTTTATTTCATTTCTAGAGATCAAAAATATTGTCAACAATTACTAGAACACTATAATCGATTTTGTCATTCAGATATGCTTTTTGTGCATGTGGTATTCATAACACAGAATCATACATTGTGCATACACAGATATAATCACATCATAAACACGATAATATGCAGTCACATTAGTATGTTCAACATATGCATTTATTACACATTTTATGCAATTTCAAATCAACATATGCATTGATATAACACACAGAAACTCCTTTCTGTTGTGACTTGACAACATTCGTGTGATATTATTACCAGTGTGTTGTCATCATCAAAAACCAACATAACACGGATTGGGTTTAGCTATCACATGTGCTCCCCCTATCAACATTCTCCCCCTTTTTGATGATGCACAACCATGATTAATAAACCAACCATGATGAACACAATACACAAATAGAAAATTGTTTCACACAGTTCCAAAAAGAAACATATAGACATATATATGTCATTACATTCAACTATCTCATACAAGTTCAATTATTTCTCCCCCTTTGGGCATTAGCAAAAAAGGATTCATTGCACAAAATAATTTAAAACTCAAAGATATTGAGACATTATAGAGATGCATCAATATATATAAATAGAAAAAACGATGTTCCCCCTACCAGCAATATTCACTTCACATGATTGAAAATTCTTTCTACTTTAACATGTGAACAGATTATATAACAGAATACAAAACTCCCCCTATCATTATGCATATCCTATTTCAATATCAGAGTTGTATGATAGAGATATTTCAGAGTATGTATTATCAAATACAGTTTCAAGCAATGTATCATGGAATATGATAGATATCAGAGTAATGCAGATACAACTTGAAGCTATCATAGACAATGTTAACCATTCATAATCTCAATTTGATACACAAAGGATAAAAACCAATGACATTTATGATTAATTCTCACCAATATGATCATAAAACAATGATTCACAGTAAGTAATTTAATGGTTAGAAACTTCAAACCAAACATTGTGAAACACAATCGATTTTATCCCTCCTGTAACTGATTTAATGGAGTAGAGTATTGTTGCATTTTCTTTTCAACTCAGTGTAAAATCAATCGACTAATATCATCTGCATAATCCTTTCATCTCATCTAGATAAAGCGTTAGATCATTATGCAGTATAACTGAGAAATAATCATTAACACAAATTAAGTATGAATATGCAATTGTAATGATGTAACCATGAACAGTTCAATTGCTATCATACAAGTGATAAAATTATATACAACCAAAACAATCACCATTCACAATTCACTGATTGATTACCAAAAGCATAATTTCATTTCATTTGATATTAGGGGATGATTACAACTAGAGCAATAAGATATAAAAAAACTAATAATAAAAAAACAAGAACACATTAAAAAAAAGGACTCCAAGATACTTAAAAAATTCTTATTCTGATTCAGATTTAACCATTTAATCCTCTTCACTTGACTCATCATCTTCATCTGACTCTTCTATTGAAGATGAATTGTCCACATAATTCTTAATGAGCTCACCCATTTTCTTCTCTATTCTGAATACATATTTCTTTATGTTTCTAGTCTTTTCAGAAGATCTTTTGAATTTGTTCATGACAAATCTTTCAAATTCAGATATGGGTGTAAATGAAAAAAAGTTATCATCTAAGTCAGATGATTCAGCTTCATTTCTAGGTTGATTCTGAACATCTCTGAACATTCATGCATCAGTAGTTTTCTTCATGCTAACACATGTCAGTATAGCTTTTCCAATTTCATTTGTTCTGTTGCAGACGACTTTGGCTTTCCCAATAAGAACGACTTAATGAAGTGTTAAGATTTAGCTGATGAACACCCCATATAGTAAATTATGCTCATCATTGATTCTAGTGTCAATCATATGTTTCTTGAAAACAACAACCCAGTTAGTTGGTATTCTTGATTGCATTGCATTCAGTAGGAACAAGTCTTCCGTTGTCAACCTATCACGCAAATATCTCCCGGGTAGCAGTAGCCATGCAAGGATATATGGACACATCTTTTCTTTCTTATCCAATCCTTTGTGCATATACATCTTTCCTCCCATGTACCTACCAGGATATCTAAGGCAATCCCTGTATATCTGCTTCTTTGTAATCAACTTGTTATGCAATGAATCTTTCATATGCGACATGTAACTTTCAGCTTTAATTCCAGCAACAAGTAGCCAGACATCATCATTAACTATGATGTCTACACCCTTTACCCGCAAATGAATATCACCATTGATGACCTTGAGATTATTATAGAACACTTTGACTAACTCAAGATAGCAGTCTCCTTTCATCTTAACAAATTCTGCAAGTCCCTGATGAGTAATCCATTCAGGAAATAAGAACCATTCACCCCTGAAAAGGGACAAATCAAGTGACTTATGCGGAACAACTTCCTTGATTTTTCTCCAGCACATAAACCTATTTCGAGTAGCATCGTCGCTTATCCATCCAGTTGGACTTGCGTTTCTTTTGTGAAGTATTCAATAGAGAATCTGACAACGTTTGGAAGATGAGGATGAAGCCTGTTTTGTGAAGTATTCAATAGAGAATCTTACTCAATCTAGGGTTTTAACTTTTTAGTTACTAAAAAAAATCAGCGCAATATAGATTTCCAAATCTAGTATTTATAACATCGCATGACAAATCAATTTAGCATCAGGCCCAATTGAGTTTTCAAAACTAGAAGACCCAGATAAAAAATTTTAATCGATTTTATTCCTCTTGAAATTGATTCCATTTTTAACATAGTTTCACAGAAAACAGAGAAACACACAAAGTCTAATCGATGTCACTAATAAAGTAATCGGTTAAAATTCATGAAACCAGTTTTTCAATCAAATTCATCACATAGAAAAGCACACATCATTCATATATACAACATACATTCATAAACAAATATAGTGATGCATGAATGCATGAAACAATATAAGATAGTATCACACAATTTTACTCAAGAATTTTTGATATATTCCTTTTGCATTTCATCCTTGAGCACTGTTAAGATGTTGGCAAGTGTACCCAATAGTATCAAGTAATAATAATTGGTAAGACCAAGTATCGTTTCCCAAGAGACTCACAGCACTAAACAGTCATGTAATTACTTAACTAATTAAGACTTTTAAGAACAATTTTAGGGTTTTGAATGCAAAAACAAGAAAGTAAATATGAATGCACTTTTGATCAATTGAAGAAAAACACAAAGATGAATGGATGATATTGAAAATATGAGATGAATATGTTGTTGGGGTTTAGATTTCACCTAGTTTACTCTCATCCATATATGAATTCATCTTCTTCATTAATGTTAATATTACTTTCTAAATTACTTAAAACTCGATGTCTCAGCGAAGAAAGCATATCCTTAATTACTAGATCACAATGTCTTGTATCCCTAGTAATTAATTATGCATTACGATTAGAAGCTTAAGATAACCAAAACTCATATCCCTATGTTTAGGTAATACTGCTTTTGGGAGCAATTCTCCAAATCTAGGTTTTCCGTATGTGTCCATATCACGAAAACCAATGATCATGTCATAAATGAGTTAAACAAGTCTTCTCTCCTAATCAATCAAGATGCACCTTCAGATGTGCTAAAGTGATCAGTCAATGTAGTCTAGTCAATTGCTTCTCAAGAATACTTCAAGATAATTCAATTCTTCTCATTCTTGATTCTTGAAGCTTTTGAGTAATCTGTAAAACCTCTCAAATGAAATCAATCAGATACAAAAATGTAAGTATGATCAATCGTTACAGATTTTCAAACAATGCGTCAATATATAGTTTATATCAGTCCTGACGCAAAGCAATCGATTACTAAACTTATGTAATCGGTTACATTAAATAGATGTAACATAATTACAATAAACTTAGCTCTTAATTGAATACACAATTAATGTAATCGATTCTCATTAAATGTTGGTCAAACACATTTAAAAATATCACCATTATAGTAGTTATGACTAGGAAGAAATCAGTTTTCAAACATAACATACTTAATTGAATACGCAAACCATTTAATCGATTAAGCTTTAACACTTAACAGAATTTTGAAAACTTTTCTTTCCAAAGACTCATCACAACATATTTGAAAATTATATATGCAAACACACGAGTTTTAATCGATTCAACAACTAATGTAATCGATTCAAACTAGTTGTTTTGCCACAGTTCAAAATCATAAGTTGTATGATGACCTTAGTTGATTACTACAATATTATTCATCCTCTTGGTATCCCTAAATGCTTCTGGTATCCCTCTAATACACCGTCTAGTTGAGTTTAACTGACTCCTAGTTGTCCTTGTCCAATAGTAGTCACTTGTTACTATGACTTCGACTGAGTTTCATCTACTTCTGGTTATGCAGTATTATTCATCACTCCTAGTTTCCATGGTCAGGGAATACCTTCCATTACCCTAGACTAGTTGAGTATTCGCACCACTCCTGGTATCCCTGATCAATGAATAACCTCCAAGTTACCCTAGATCAGTTGAGTATTCACACCACTCTTGGTATCCCTGATCACTCTTTTTTATCTCTTCTCTCTTCTTACAAAGGTAAAAGTATATTTTGTTGAAGCTTGAGAGTATTCTTTTTCTTGAGCTCTTCTCTTTCTCTACATCCTTAATCAAGGAGTTTTGACATTTATAGTTCAAAGAATTTTCCTTGCTCAACGCTGATGATGTTATATCTTTATATTCTTCTTTTTTCATCATCATCTTTTTCGGTTGATCTTTTATTTAAAAACCTTTGATGAAAGTAGCCTTTTAGTCGATGCTAGTTTTGATATTTGATAATATGATCGTTTGACAAAGCTTGTCTTAGAATTTTATATCTTATGGCTATCAGTGTAGGTGTTTTTCATAGGGTGGAGTCTTTTTGTAAGAGTAGACACACTTTTTCAGAGTTTTATCAAAAACAAATTTGACTTTTCATTTGACATAGTTGTTGATGAAAGGATCATCCTTCTTATATCTTCTTGTTTCTAAGATTCACTTTTGATCTTTATAAGGTAGGATAGATGAATGCTTGTAGTAGTTGTCCTGCACAAGGTAGAGCAGATGTTTATATAGTAAGTGTGTCCTATTTTCTATTTACCTTGACATTTTCAATAGTTGCATTTCAATGCTATTCAATATTTGTTTAGAAGACTTAACATTTTATGTTTTCAGTTGTTTAACTATAAGAGTGTTTGTTATCGTTTAACTTGTAGAGGGTTTTTAGTTAGTATTTTATTTGGTATTTCCAGTCTTTGCTAGAGGTGTGTTGTACTATTTTTTAGTCATGTTTTCTAGAGACAAGAACAATATATGACTGTCACTTTGTATCTATCATCTACTTCTGATATATTTCTGATGGAGTTGTGGATGCCTGTTGTAGGCTATCTACATAGAATAGAGTAGATTATGCATGCAACAAATATGTCTTATCTCTTATTACTTTTGTTGTTTCTGAACGTTGAGCATTCAATGACATTTAATGCTTATTTAGAACAACAAAGTGCTTTTTCAAATTTCTACCATTGAGGTATCGTTTATTAATAGAGTTTTTTTTCTAAGATACCAAGCATTGAGTTGGAACTTCATCATTTGATGAAGTAAAGATTTTAACTTACGATATCGTCTAGACTGATGTAAACATTTTTTGGAATGTTGCTTTTAAGGGCTTGAGCGTTTAACATTTGTGTTTTCTTTCTTAATCTTTTTAACGCTGATAAGGGGTTTGGTCAGAGACATTGTCTTGACACCTTTTTGCTTCTTGAGAGTTTAACTGAATACCTTGGGTACAGATAGCTTACACGTTTAGCCTAACTCTCTTTCAATGCTTTGACTTAAGGGTCGTTTAACATTGCGTCTGGAAGATTTTATCCTACTTATTTTTCTATGTGTTTTCTTAAGTCTTTTCTATGTTGATGGATGATTTTGGAGTATTGTTTCTAGTGTTTATGTTTCTACCTGTTCTATTTTACTAGTGTTGTATCCTAGTTGGATATATATCTGGTTTAGACTTTTATCTTGGGAAGTCTTCTACAAACTTGTTGTGTATGGATACATGTTCTTTTATACTTAGGGTTTTTAACATAGCATTTGATGTTGTGATCGCTTGTCTTCTGCGAGCATATATGAGACTGCTTCGTTTCACCATTTGATGTTTTGATTACTTGCCTTTTGGGAGCATATTTGAGACTGCTTTGTTTCATGTTGTTTGTTTAAACATCAAAACCAAGAGTGTTATATACGAGCTTGTCTTGTCCTAACATTAACCTTAAAGGCACTATGGGTGTTGTTACGATTAAACCCTAAGTCGTGTTTCTCAAATGGATGTCTACATCCTTTGACTATAAGCCTTAGACGTTCATTTCCTTCAATCATTTTATTTAACACCTTATGATGTGTATCATTTTCATGTTTAAGGAGCTCGATATGTCTAGCATCTCTAGCAATGGTTGCATTCTCCACTAGCTTTTCATTTTTCAAAATAAGGTTTTCATTTAATCTTTTCAAAACATTTAGCTGCCCTTTTAGGTTGCTAATTTCCTTTTGTAAATTCTTAACATCATCAGACGATGTTAGTTTACCTTTTGAAACTTCATTTTCTTTTGAAATTGTTTTATTTTGTTTTCTTCTAAGTTTAAAAGCTTATGACAATTTGGAAGAATTTGACGATAACATGTGATAACCTTCAAGAACAGAGTGTAGGTTAGTAAAATCTACCACATCGTTAGAGTCATCTGACGAGTATTTGTCATTATCTTCCATGAGACAAAGATTGTCTTCCTCATCTTCATTAGATTCTGAGAAGTCTAGATCCTCCCAAGTACTCATCAATGCTTTTCTCTTTCCTTGTGCGGACAAGCTATGTTTTCTCTTTGTCTTCTTAAGGTTAGGACACTCAGATTTGAAGTGATCTAGTTTCTTACATTAATAACATATGAAGGGATTTTCTTTTTGCTGATCATTTCTAGAAGTTGATCTAGGGTGTTTGTCTTTCTTTCTTTTCCACATTGATCAGATCTTCCTGGAGATGAATGGTAATTCTTCTTCTTCTTCTTCTTCATCCATGGAGTCTTCTTCACTAGTTGACTCTATTGAAGGTTCTTCTACTTTTACGGCTTTTTTGAGAGTCCTTCCGACAGGCTTCTGAGCTTTCAATGCTATGTTCTTTTCCTTTTTATGATTCCATCTTGTTGAAGCTCTTGCTCATGTACTTTTAGGATTCCATCAAGCACTTCTTAGCTTATCCAATCAAGATTCTTTAAGGTTCTTAGAGCGATGACTTGTGTTCTCCATTTCCTTGAAAGACTACAAAGAATTTTGTTAATATTATCAAAATTTTCATAGGTCTTACCCAGTGATCTTAACTCATTAAGATCATTTGAAACCGATTGAATATGGCTTATATGTTATCATTTTCTAGTATGGTGAATAACTCATACTCACATGTTAGCAGATAACTTGTTTCCTTTGACTTCATTTCAGCCTTCATATATGACAACTAAGGTACATTTCCTTTGTTCCCTCGAACGCATGTACTTTCCTTTATTCCTCTTTAAACAAAACACACATTAGTGAATTTTGAGTTTTAGAGTTAAGGAGATACCTGTGTTTTTGCTCATAAAACCACAATCTTTTTTGCAAGGGCTCTCCCTTATTATCAAGAGGTATATAAATACTATTCTCAACCACATCCCACGTGTTGATGTGGTAGGATTCAAATAATACAATCATTCTTTGTTTTCATTAGTCAAACTTTTCCCCTTTGAATAAAGGAGACATGTTGACAACATATCCTTTGTTTTCCATTGCCCGTTAGGATCGTTTTCTCAAGTTTTGTTAGGAACTCACCCCTAAGGTAAGCTCTAATGCCAATTAGAAACACGAGAAAAATAATAGGGTGGCGGTGAAAAATGTTTTTGAAATTCTTTTGCAAAGAAGCATCTAATGACTTCTAAAGAGAATATATAAATATTATAAGATGGTTAGACACTATTTTTATAAGATGAGTAAATAGAAAATGTTTTGAATAGTAAAGCAATAAACCACAGATATTTATACTGGTTCACTCAACTTGAGTTAGGTTCAGTTCTTGGTTAAGAACTCTTAAGAGATTTCACTAATCTTTTCCAAAATTACACAAGTTTTTCCTCTCCAAGATTTCACAAGTATTTTCACCACTCTTAATTTACAACAAGTATTATAATCACTCATGGTTTCCCTATTCAACATGACAAGACCGAGTTTAGTCACTATTGGATCTAACGCTAGACAACACATTTAGACAAGTGTTTTAATTCTATTCAGAAATTACAACACAAACAATATTAAGGACAAAAGTACAAATGATAACTCTCAAGGAGATGATATACACAATATGAAGTGTTCTGTGTTTGCTAACATTTTTCTCCCAAAAGATATTGAGCATCAGACAATATATGAGCATAACAAGTTTTTCTTGCTATTCTCTTTTCACATTGTTATTCTTCTTATGTTATCTTTCTTGTGTCATCAATAAATTCTTCTCGTTAAGCTTTCTTTTGTATATAGCTTTTCTTGAAAGATGACTATTGAACAAAAAGTTGACTTTTGGACAACTTATAGGCTTTAAATGTGAAGTCAGACTTTAGTTTACTTTGTAGGGTTCAAAACGTTTTCTTATAACCTTAAGCGAAACTTTAGCTTGTACGATAAGACAAAGTAGATGGCTTCAAGGGAAACATTTCCATAATGTTTTTCTTCTCTCACAACGTCCTTTTCTTGAGTGTAGTGATTTTGATAATATCCTTATGCTTTATTGATGTGCACAAATATCAAGAAGCAAAGTATACAAGCACTAAAGTAATTTTTCGTACATGCATTAAATGTTTTTAATGTTGATAAACATTAGACAATGTAGCATGTTTAAGAAATTTTATCATTAGTCATTTCATTAATAAATTCATTGTTTGGTTAGATATACAACATGTATAATCATTAGATGGTATAAACATACGATGTTTTTTCAAATGTTAAAGCGTTTAGCGGTAATTCATCAGATGATGTTTTGTTTAGAATGTTTTGCTTGATATAACACTATATTGAGTAAATATTTCTTTTGACATTAGTGTTAAACAAGAGATAGACTTCTATTATGAATTCAATGAGAGATACTTTCTTTCAGACGTTGTTTATGATTTTCTAATTTATTTAGATAGCCTAGTTTAGAAAATGTTATATATTATGTTGGTTATAAACGTTATAAAGTATTTCTTCTTTAGACACTTATTACTTTAAAAATCTTTTCATACACATCAATATTTCATTTAATGCATTTTGTTAAACCTCAAAACTTGGGTTGCTTAGACGATCTATTCTCTACACGATCTTGTGTTAACATTGTAAAGACTCTATGTAACAACTCTCAAAGACATCAAAGAGTTTGGATATAATGTCTATAAAAAAAACTTATTAGAATATTGGAGGTACATGAATTGAAATTGGATTAAGATAAAATGATTAAGAAAGAAATCAACATCACTCAGAAAGTTTGCCACTCCAAGTTCATACCTGTCAAGATGCTCAAGGTGGAAGATCTTGAGAAGAATCTTCAAGTGGAACAAACTCTAAAGTAGATGATAGAATCTCCTTCATCTCTTGAAAGATTCCAAATGTGGAAGAAGGAAGACTTTAAAGGGAAAATTGTTTAATTGCAACAAATATGGATCTAGAGATAAGAAAACCCAAGTTGTCTACTATGAGCGCAAGAATCCTAAGATCCTCACATAAAAATGTCTATACGCTAGTAAAAGTTGAAAGGAACAATGAAGTGTAATAAAAAAAGAGATGTGAAGAAGGTTCTAATGTCAACAAGGGGAAGACTTCGACAAATCAGAAAACAATAAACATTATGTAGAGGAAGCTACTAAAAACCTTGTATGACATCTCACTAGATGATGAATAAGATATATTTTTTTTCTTCTGATCTCCACTTAGTAATAGAATCACTTGATGAGTTTGTTTCTTCTTCATTTCTCTTAACTCATGCTTAATACAAATCAAAGAGAGAAATAAAAAAATTGACAAAGCATGTTGATATCTTGAAAATTAAGCCTACGTGTTTTAAAAGACTTTTCTTTGAAATCTAACCTTACTAATGAAAATGAAAAATTAAACTAAAAGTTTCATAGCTTGAGATAGAAATATTAAAATTCTTAGTCAATACTTGATTTTAAAACAAAATGAAAAATATCTATCTTTAATCCAAGATAAACGTTTTAGAAAAGAGATTGTTTGAAGATGACCAATCTTAGAGCATAGATGACCTACCCTTGATGAATGAGACAATGAAGGAAGTCATAAGTTAGGAGGACAATAAAAGATTGAACCTAGTGAAAGGATTTTCTATAAAACCTCAAACAAAAAAGGATTAGGATTTGAGGGAAAAAAATCTAAGCCACTTGCAATTTGCAAGTGCAACTCACATAATGCTTCTAAGCATTTCACAAAATTCATCTAAGCATTTCATAACTAATAAGAAAGACACAATTCTTGTGGCATATGTGCTTAATATGAGAAAGAATAAATTTTTCATGGTACTGGGATAATGAATGCTTATTGCACATGATGGATGAAAGTTTTATGTTCCTAGAACGAAAGTAATTGTTGAAAGGAGAAGCACTTCAAACCATGTAACTCAAAATGGTTTAATAGTAAATGTATAAGTGTTTTTTATTATGTTGATTAATGTTCCTTGCTTGAATAAATAGATTGTGAAACTATGTTAGATTCCATGTTTTATAAATCTATGATTGATTATATAATGATTTGTACTAAATGCTAAAATTGTCAAAAGTTGAAACCTTATTCTTTGTTTTAATGGATTAAGAAAATAAGTCAATCGATTAAATCTACATGTAAATTTTAATTGATTAAGAAAATAATCTAATTAATTAAAATGGTTTGATGCAGGAAGATTGTTCTCTGTTTTAATTGATTAAGAAAATAATCTAATTGATTAAAATTGACATATATGTATTTTTGATATATATATATATATATATATATATATATATATATATATATATATATATATATATATATATATGGTTCATTTCTTTTGCAGGCACAAAAAATATTCTTAGAACTGTAAATTGTGAAACAAGAACATTATATGAGAGATAGTAGAGCATTCTTTTTTTTTTCCTAATGATAGGCACATTGTCAATTTAAATAGTTAAAGAGTATTAATTCAAAATATCTTTACGAAGAAATTACATTTTTTTTAAAAAAAAGATAATTTAACTTATTTTCTCTTTATACATGTTTTAAAAAAATGTTCTTAATTACACATTGAGTAACCTCCTTACAAGATTTATCATTTACAAATTTAAGATTAAAATCAAACATATAGGACCACCTTTCATGCGTTATGTTTAATGTTTTTCTTAGAAGGATGTTAAGAAAGAGACATTATAATTTGATAACTCATAAATTTATTTTGTACAAATTATCTTGTCTTTCGGGAAAAAGTTAGTATTTTTAAATAATTTTTACTACATATTGGTGCTTGTTAAATAAAACATGGTATGCATTGTCACACAATTGATTTGTGCTCAATAGATTATATTTTAGACCATCTACTAAAAGAAAATTATCAATACAGAGTATATTATATACCTATTTTCCCAATACCCATTATCTTATTCTTTTGGTTTTTGTTGAATCTCATGTTTCCTCCTTGGTATTATTGTTAAATTGTGTCAACAATATATCTCAACCAAGAGGGAGGTGAATTGCTTTAAACTTCTTTTTAACCTTCTTTGAAAATTTTCTGGTGTATAAAGTTGTTTTTAATGAATCTTTCAACTCTTCAAAGATTTATTAAGTTAATAAGCAAGAACAATGAAAGAAATCAACATAAAGATTGATACTAGTTCAACTCTTCAAGATTTTACATCCAGTCTTCTTCCAACAACCTGAGTTGGAAGGAAATCCATTAAAAACAAGTGCCAAGATTACAAATTACAAAATCGTAATGGTTAGGCTACACACACTCACACAAGGAATCAAGAACACACTCCTAAGGGTGAGGCTACACATACTCACATAATGAACCTCGCCTACACAATAAAGGTAATCATAATTCAAAAAGAATTATAGAAAAACAAAACACGGTACACCTCTAGTGTAGATTTTACTTTTAAAATACCATTTGATGAGTCTTCCCTTTTAGAAATGATAGCTTGATAAATTAAAAAGAGTTTGTAAGCCAATGTTTACTATAATTTTATAAATATAACAAAATAATGAATACTGTAAGGTCCTGTAAATTAAAAAGGTGCTATTGGGCCCTAGCTGGAGGCAGCCAAGCCCAGACTAAGGGAACCTGACCTTAGTCAGGGTCATACCCCAGACAGCCAAAATCTCCATTTTCTGCTTTTCCCTTTCTCTCTCTAAAAAGAAACTCCTGCCCTAAAAGTTTTCTCTGCCTTCTCACTAGATACCGTGAACCTTGAACCATAGAAAGTTGATTTTGGTGCTACCTAAGCGTCTGCGGAGTAGAGGGTTTCGTTTCTACCGAACGTTCTCTTCATTCTGATCAGTAAGTTACTTATTCCCTTTCTTTTGAACCTAGGGCATGCAATTTTCTAGTCGCCTGAAATCAATCGATTTCCTCTGTAGATTTTTACCTATTCTAACTCTAGAGAGGTCTCTATAACCATTTTGACATTTTGTAGATCTTGTTGAACTTGGTCCTGTGCAAGAGCATTGTTTGGGGTTTCCTCTAAAAGAATACTGTGCTTATAACCACTGAGGTAAGGGAAGCTAGTCATATACTATTTTGACTATATTATGTGTGTGTTTGAATAACTTGTGATTTATGGTACTGCTATATTATGTTTTGGAAATGAACATGTTGGTTTGTATTTGCTCGTACGGGTATTGTTTTAGGCTATTGTGAGGGAAGTGGAGTATCAAAATTGGGCAATTGGAGTCTAGAGTATCATAGGGCAGTTGGGATGACTTAGGTAAATAACTTGGGACTTGTTGAGAGTACTGTGTTGGTAGGATAAAAGAATCTTAAAAACCTGAGTTGGCACATCCCTGATCATAGAGCAGCCTTGGCCTGGTCTAGTCAGTTGTGACTAGTCATAATGTGCTGACGTCGAAGGTGAGACTGATGCGTTCAGACATCTGATTCTTCTGTGACGACCAATTGGGTTAGCAAAGTGATGATGAGGTGGAAATCATGTGTAAGTCTTGTTAGAGGAGAAAGAGGTTGAGAGAGTGTTGTTTTTGGTCCTTTGAGAGGAACTGAGGTAGGGAGTTTGAGCATAGGGGGTCTTGAGTGCAATTGGACAGTGTGGTTGGCTTCTATGAGTCAATTAGAACAGGTTAGGGTCATAAAACTGAGTAAAGTCATGTTTAAAATGGTAGAATCAAAATTGGGTCCTTGGGTTGAGGAACTTGGAAAGTTAAGCTGAAAACTTGGTAGTAATCACTTTAGAATCATGCTAAGAACGTTTATAATCATCTAGATAAGTGTAATTAGGTGTGATACAAGAATTAGGAGGGTTAGAAGTTGGGGAAAATAAATGAAAATGGTAAGGATTAGTGTGAGTGTGTGATTCTGCAGAATTCACGTTCTGCAGATTATGCAGTGTCGCTATGCGAGTTGCCTCGCATAGCGAGACCCTGAGAAGGGTGCTCACTGTCTTGGAAATTCGTTGTGCGAGTTGGGGCGCTGTGCGAATTTCCATAGGGTGATGCTCACTGTTTTTGGACTCGCCATGGCGAATCCTGTCGCTATGCGACTAGTGGTGGTCTGGGATCACTGCCCATTTAAATCGAAGTGCGAGTGGGGCGCATAGCGAGAGCTTTGGGGAGGTTGGTCTCTGTCTGAGTTCTCACATAGCGACCTGGGTGCCCTATGCGAGAGGCTTGAGGTCTAATGCATGATGCGACTTAATTCGCATAGCAAATTAAGGTGCGCTAGGCGAGATGATCCTGTTTCGCCTTGTGAATGGGATGCGTTGTGTGACTCCTGTCGGGTAAAGTCTCTTCTTTTAATATCTCTGCTTGGATCAATTGCTTGGAATGCATAGTATGAGGTGATTTATGTGGAAAGTATGTGAAAGTGTGAGAATATTCAACATGTGATGTATGGTTAAAGAAAAATGATATGTGGTTAAAAGTATGGTGATTTGACGTAATTCCATGATCTTCAAGGAGAAGATTCATGGTGGTGCAGTAGTACTTAGAATGATCTACAGGGAAGCTCAGTCTTAGGGGTTATCCTGACGCTCCAATGGTCTTTCATGCTCAAGTAGAGAGGATTGAACCATGTGGTGAGGAGTAGCAGGAGGTCTTAGTCTTGGGGCTTCCAGTATGCCTCAAGGCCCGGAACAGGCTAACCTCGTGAGTGTGGTAGGGTGGGGAACCCAAGTTTCATAAGCCACCATGAGTGCATGACCCGCCATAGCTCGGTAATCATTCTAAGTCTGGATGAGTCAGGTCTAGTTTATGACATGTTTCTTGGTATGATTTAACTTGCTTGGCTTAAAGTATGTATTTGATGAATTGTTTATTTTAATATAGTATGCTTGTTTGTAAAAACTAGCTCACCCTTGCTTGTGTGTGTGCTTGTGGTATGTGTTTTCTTTTGCAATGATCATCTAATTGGATGTGAGTAGATGAAGAGGAGGTATTTGTGGAGCAAGCGTTGGAAGACGGTGATGCTGCAATTTAGTATGATTAGGATTTTGATTAGTAGAACTGTTATAGAAAAAATTTCCAGTGGTCCTCTGTGTTTAAGAGGCCAACTCTGATCTTATTTTAGAAGATTGTAATTCATATAGTCTGTCATATATCTCTAACTGCTTTCCAATATTATAACTGAATGACGTTTTTAGTATATATGCATGTAGTATATTTTAGGATGTCACAAATACAACATTTTTTACAATTATATGAATATAACAATAAAATAATATAGTGAAAAAAAGTCATCGTAAATATTTTGTTCCATTCTAATTGAACTCTGAAATATTTATACACCTTTACTGACTCAAGAACACATTTTAAAGGATATTTCTTTAAATTGATAAAAAATAATGTAAAATTATTTCTTTTACAACCATGTTATTAAATTTGATGAATAATTATTGTTAAAGAGATAAATGGTTATTTGAAACTATTATATTTATTCTAAAAGAAGTGAGTGGATCATTTTACTATTCTACAACATCTATTTTGAAAGGAGAAAGTGAAAAAAAAATAGAGAAATTCATGTGAAATGTTTATAAGTGTGAAGTATCTATCTTCATTTATGATTAATGTTTATTTCTGAAGATAACTAACTACTTTTCAGGGCACTCTCCTTCTCTGTTATATCTTTTCTATCTATAAAAATTCAAAATTTACTTAAAATGTAGACAGTTCAACTGTACCAACATCTTTATGAAAGACAATTTTATAAAAAATATCATTCTAATTCACCATAAAACCTTATTTCAGAAAATTTGCCGTTACATGTTTTGCAGGCACAATGAACTACAAATACATTATCCAAAACTCTTTTTCCAATTTAATAAGAAAAATGTTATTAAAAGGTAAGTAAATATAGAGAAAAATAGTTACTTGAAGAGGTGATTGATAAGGGTGTCTGTCACGAGAAGGAAAGGAAAAGCAGACCCGTGAAGTATGGTCCCATCACCACTTGTCTCTTTCACTTCTCTGCCTTAAAATAAAAAGGTTTGCTTTTTATCTGTCACGAGCTCAACAATTTATATTAACATATTCTTTCTTTCCTTATATTCACACATCGATGCACCAATTTTCCAACACTATTAAACAATTCCTCCAATTTCTCACACAACATCTCATAAATATCCATTTTCTACTTTCCTTTCCATTACCTTCGAATTATCAATCATTTCAACAACATCGTTCATGTTCACTAATAATATTTCATAATACTTTTTTGAAGTTTCTACTTTCTAAATTACACATTTCTTAAACTAATTATTCTAAATTACAATATAAGTTAAAGTCAAATCAGATTTATGTATTTTAAATATTTAATATGATAGATTAAAGTAATTAATAATTTATTACATGATGATATGAAAAAAATGAATTTAAATTAAAAATAAAAAAATTTAAATGTAAATAAAACTTTAATTTAATTAATATTCTTTATAATATCTAATTCAGGTAGAAAATAGTTTGTTTAAATAAAAAATGATAATACTTTTAAAAAGATAATAGAAACAGTGAAAATTCCACTAAAAATTTAATTATTTAAAAAAATCTAAAATAATAATAATCATTATTATATAATATTATTTTTATTAAAAATCATACATTTGTTTTATTTGATGAAATTTATATAATTATGTTTTTATGTCAATAAAATAGATTACTAGCTTAAACTTTACAAATTAAAATTTTAGTAGTCTTACCAAACATAATCTTTTCTAATCTTATATTTAAAACAACTTTTTAGGGTCTGCGTGTGCAATTTCCAATGTAAAACGACAAACTACCTTCACATTTTTGGTGTGCCTTTCGCTGCTATGCTATGCTATGATATGATATATTACTACCACACAGTTATTAATTTGTGTGCCTTTGGGAATGCAGAATACCTTATGTTGATTGGACGTTTTTCACTACTTAGGGTATCTTTATTTTTCTCCACACAAATTTTTAGGATCATTATTGATGGATTTTGGCACCATTATTTTTAACAGAAAAAAAATAAAATAATAGATTGAAACCAAGAACAATTATTGTTTTACACTGTCTCATGCTAGAACAATTATTGTTTTCAATTAATAGGTATAAACATGGATAGATAGAGATGAAGAAAGAAAGTAGTGAGACCTATAACATCAAATGACTGCTTTAGTATGTGTTAAAAGATTCAGTAAAGTTTGAAAGAAAGTAACAAACTGTCATATGTATGAAACTCTGATTTCTATATACAGATTAGTAATTGTTCATGTATGATACTTTTAAATTACTATCATTACGTTATAAATTTATCAGAAATGAAATGCTAAAAGAGGGACCATTATATTATGTCTTAGATAAAGCCAAGCCAAGGCACAGTGGCAGCAGTGCAAATTTTAGTAAGATACAGAACAAAAAGGGTTCACATTTTTATAGAATATAAAATTAGGTAACTAGCGTGTTGTCACTTTGTATCATGTGCAGCCAAACCAACAAAACAAAAGCACATAGCATTGCATTGCAAAAAATGGTTAACGGTTGAACTGAGAACATGGTCCACAGTAAAATGTTTCATGTTTTGCAGTGTTGGTGCTTGTTGTGTGCTAATACTTTTCTTAGTGCATTCCATTGAAGATCAGAAAGAACTAGAGTGAAACATAGTTGGTTCATTTGTGTTGAATATAAATGGCAGAGGCAGAAACTTGTTCCTCCTAGAGGCCTCATCAAAAACCCCTTTGTGCCTTCATTCATCCAAGTGATCTCTCTCTGTTTGTTGAAAGGAGAGATGGCACAAAAACCAGTTTTCCTTTCTCTTTTACCCCTTCTAATCTTGTTTCTTGCCAACATCCAACTTTCAGAGCAGTTAGAGTTTTCTCAGTCTCAGACACTTCTCAAGGTTCAGCAACTTCTTGGTTATCCATCAGCATTAAGTGCCCTCAGCAGCACCTCAGACTTCTGCAATATTGAGCCTACCCCATATTTGACAATAGTCTGCTATGAGGATAGCTTGACACAGCTTCATGTTGTTGGCAACAATGATTTTACTACACTGCCTCCAAACTTCTCCTCTGATACTCTTTTTACTACAATAGGAACTCTGTCAAGCTTGAAAGTCCTCTCTCTTGTTTCTCTTGGACTCTGGGGGCCCTTGCCTGAAAGCATTGCACAGTTGTCTTCATTGGAAATACTTAACATTAGCTCAAACTACTTCAATGGAGTCATTCCATCTCAGCTTTCACTTCTCAGGAACCTGCAGTCAGTGGTGCTTGATGATAACAACATCAATGGTGAAATTCCTAACTGGGTAGGCTCACTTCAAGGTTTGGCTGTGCTTAGTATGAAGAAAAACTGGCTATGTGGGAGCCTTCCAACTTCATTGGATGGTCTTCAGACCTTGAGGGTGTTGGATCTGTCAAGTAATCAGTTATCTGGGGAAGTTCCTCATCTTAAGAATTTGGCTAACCTTCAAGTTCTTAACTTGGAAAACAACACATTTGGACCTCATTTTCCTTCACTACCCACCAAGTTAGTTTCTCTTGTGCTCAGAAATAACAGCTTCAGGCTAAGTGTCCCTTCTGGTTTAAATTCTTTGTATCTGCTCCAAAGGCTAGACCTTTCTTTGAATGGCTTTGTGGGGCCATTTCCACCATCATTATTGTCACTGCCTTCCATAAATTACCTTGATATTTCCTCAAATAAATTCACTGGAATGCTTTTCAGTAACACGTCATGCAATGATGATCTCCACTTTGTAAATTTGTCTTCAAATCTTCTGAAAGGGGAAATTCCCTCTTGTTTGGAACCAAAGACCAGGGTTGTTCTGTATGATGGCAACTGCTTATCAAATAAGAACCAAGATCAGCATCCTTTACATTTTTGCAGCAATGAGGCTTTGGCAGTGAAAATCATACCTCGTGAACCAAAACACAAGAGAACAACTGGTAAAACAGTTATTGTATCAAGTATGGGAAGTGTGGTAGGTGTAGTGTTGATTCTAGGAGTGGTTATCTTGGTTGTTAGCCGAGTTCACAAGAAACAGGTAGTGAAAATCCCTTCAAAGTCCCCTTCGGAAAATGTCACCAGCCAGTTACATAATGAAGATGAAGTGAAAACTACTACAAGGTCCATAATGGAGCATATCATCAAAAGGGTTCCTGACAAACGTGCTGTGGAAACACTGACAAGATCCATAAAGGAGCATGTAATGAGCCGAGTGAAAAATAAGCGTGTTGTTAGGGCATCAACAAGGTCCATAATAGAACATGTATCATCAGTTAACACAGCAAAACTACTCACAGATGCAAGTAAATCCTCAAATCCTTTGCCTTATTGGTACATAATTTCTAGTTTGAAAAATGATATTATTGTTCTACAAGTACATGGTTTAAGGGCTAAAAGAAAAATTCTGGGAATATGTTCTTCTGTCCAGCTATGTATGTACGCCAAAAACATTGAATTAGAGCAAAGAGAAATTTCTAGTTTTATTTCTTCTGCAGATTGGATCAATTCAAATAAATGCTCATATATTGTACTGAAATGCAGAATGTATCGTTGAAATCTAGGTGTTAGAGCATGTCATTCAGAACCTTTATTTCTATTAATTATCACTAGTCACATATGGTCATTTTATATTATTTGTTTGCAGGGTATATATCAGAAACAATGAAGATGGGAGCCAGCCTTCCTCCTTATAGGACCTTTGCTTTGGATGAACTTAAGGAAGCTACAAATAATTTTGATTCATCATGTTTCATAAGTGAAGGCCCACATGGTCAGGTATGAACTTGAAGTTATAAATTTAGATTGATATAATCATATTTACCTTGGCCTTAGCCTGTAGGACTGTAATTTTGTGATGACTCTCACTTCACTCTGGAAACTGCATAGTAGAAGAAATATGTCAATAATCTGAATTTCATACTAGTTTTACCTTACCGAAAATTGAGCTTCATATAAGTAAGAATATTTGAGAAAATTTGTTAAGTACAAAGTCCATGGCTATGTGTATTTTTATAGTCTTTAAATGAGGTACATTTGACTATTTTGTCTTCCTTCAAATTATACCTAGAGCAGGATAAGTTAAAGTGCCAATCTTCAGTTCTGTTACAGGCATCAAACATCAATTCACACATTATAGAGTTTTCTTTTCATACTCAAATTTATTACGGTTTCCCTTTGCAGTAATTGTACAGTTTTGTGTTGTTTAAGTTCTGACAAGTAATTCACCATTCTGATTATGCATATAATTTTGTGGAACCGTTCTCTATTATCTTTGACTTAACAAATTTTAATCTATTTTAACTGTAATGACAGATTTATAAAGGGGTTCTCTCTGATGGGATGCACATTTCTATTAGAGGTTTGAAAATGAGGAAGAGACATAGCCCTCAAACTTACATGCACCATGTTGAGATGATTTCAAAACTAAGGCATTCACACTTGGTTAGTGCTCTTGGGCATGCTTTTGAGTGCAACCAGGATGATTCGTGTGTGAACAGTGTATTTCTCATATTTGAGTTTGTTCCAAACAGAAGTTTACGAAGCTGCGTTTCTGGTAAGGAAAATTCTTCATCAAAATCTTCCATCTAATATTGCCACATACCATAAATTCCAATGATTTTGTACACTATAGTCCTTCTAGGACTTGTTTGGCTTAAGATTTTATTTTCATTTTCTAAAAGTGATCATTTGTTTTCAATTTATTTCACATCTTCAAATGTTGTTTGAAAACAGATATTTGAAAAGCACTTCTCAAACCAAATAGGACCTAATATTTTCTAATGTTCACAACATGAAATGGATTTTTCATCTGACATTTGCTTTCAATAGGATCTTCTGGGGAAAAGATTTCTTGGACTCAGAGAATAGCAGCTACAATTGGAGTGGTGAAGGGCATTCAATTTTTGCACACAGGGATAGTGCCTGGACTATATTCAAATAATCTCAAGATTACAGATATTGTTTTGGATAACAATCACAATGTTAAAATAAGCAGCTACAATCTGCCACTCTCTTCTGAAAATAAAAGAATGGTAAATGGATAATTCTTTCTATATGCCCTTTATTACTACTATATCTTCACCCCTTTCTGATTTTTCGGAGCATAATTGTTTTCTACAAAACTTTCAGATAAGCAATGGAACTTACCCTGGACTCAAAGGAAATGTCCAAGCAAGGTGAACAAAATATTAATCACTGATATTGTTATAGAATCTAATCTAGCAACTAAGAAAGTAAGAACATACAATCAACACATTGGAATTTCTCATGAAAGGCATTTTATCATACATGCTTTCAGTTGAAAATTGAACTAAATATACTAGTATCTGTAGAGATAGTTAAACAGAAAAGAATTTTATTAATTCTTTCTCAATCCTTTATGTATGTATCCTTTGATAAGTTTGTACCCTGATCCATGTATCTCTCTGCTTGGGATCTCTAATGAACAAAAATGTTAGTTAAACACTCAACTTGTTGAGCCTGGTTCTTAAAGCTTTCAATGTCTGCAGTCATGTGAACTAGTGATAAAGCCTTTTTAGAGTATTGTACAACTATATTGGTGCTTTGCTAATTGTATCTAATAATGTGTATATTTTTTTGCCTTAACTAGCATTGATTATTTATGCAGGATAAAGGGTGAAGACAAGAATGATGTCTATGATATTGGGGTAATCTTGCTAGAAATCATTCTGGGCCGACCAATAATGTTTCACAATGAAGTTGGAACACTAAAAGATCTTGTGAGTATTACCTTCAAGTTTCATATTAAGGCATCTTAGATTATTAGATTGTGAATAAGTTTCCCAATTTGACATTAAGGGTGCATTTGATTTGCTAAAACAAACCATGAATAATTCAACATTAAAAAAATTGCTCATAAGTTGAGTTTTGCAATAGTACAAGTGCTAGACAAAAACAAAACAGCTCAAGAGACAGCACACAACTGAGTTTTTGTAATCCACTAAACAATTTTAAATCAATAAATTTGTGGTTTTTTTTTTTTATATGGTGTTTAATTTTTTCATTTTTATTCAATGTAGAACTTAAAATCATGTTTGGATTTTCAACAAGTTGATTTTTTTCTTTAATTATTTATTAAGTATCAAAACTTTGTTGTGTAAAGCACAAGGGGTAGTAAAGTAGATAGCACCTAAATCTAAGAATGTTGTGTGGTACTTCTGCAGTTACATGTAAGCATTAAAACTGATGACATAGCTAGAAGAAGTATTGTTGACCCAGCAGTTCACAAGGAATGCTCAGATGAATCATTAATGACAATGATGGAGATATGTGTAAGGTGTCTCTCTGATGACCTAACTGAAAGGCCTTCTGTGGAAGATATTCTGTGGAACTTGCAGTTTGCAGCACAAGTTCAGAATTCATGGAAAAGAGACTCAAGTGATCACAGTTACTCTCCTGCACCATCCTCCAGGGATTAAGATCTGTATGATATTTTCAGCTAGCAAGGGTTTGTGTTACATTGTACAAAAAGTTTAATTTTATATCATGATTGTCACAATTTTCATTATCAGAATTCAATAATTATGTGTCTAAATTTTTGCCTTTCATTGATTTTTTTTTTATCATTCCATTATCTGAATGCATAAAATATTAGTGGAAAACAAAATTTAGAATGAGTTTTTTTTTTTTCATTTTCCTCTCTACTTCCTCTACATTGTTTTTGTACGGAGGGACAATACACAAACACATAGATATCCACACTGGTAAAATATTGTCCGTTTTAGGTCAAATTCTCACGGATTTGTTTTTTATACCACTTCAAAAGACTTCTTACCAATGGAGGTATCTTATATGTGGGTGTTGTTCTCTCCACCACCACCCCTTGTTTCCTTCACCACCTCATTCTTGTTTTACCCTTTTTTTTATTTTTCCATTCCTATTGTACCCTTAGTAAAATTTTAGGGTTAAAATTTTTTAACATCTACCCACTCCAATCCTTTACATGTATGCAGCGACAATTCTTCTTCTTCTTTATCGTTCGTCCCCTCATTGTTTCATTGTGCTCTTCTTCCCCTTTTTCACGTTTCACTTCTTCCTCTCATTCTCTAATTGTGATAGAATTATGGTCTCAGAGTGTGGTGGACTTTGTGCTTAGTGAGAGAATGCAAGTGGTGGTGGAAACAATTGATCGATCGTGCTAAGATCGGTGTGTGGTCATGGTGTAGTAGTGCTTGAAGGATTCGTTGTGAAGTTGCATAATAAACCCTAGAAAAATAAACGTATAATCTTAAAACGGATGTGAGCATCCCTCAGCGGATGTCAACATCCGTTTAAGGAAAAGCGGATGTCAACATCCGTTTAAGGAAAAACGGATGTCGATATCCGTTTTACCTTAAACGGATGTTGACATCTGTTGACGGATGCTAACATCGGTTTAAAGTTACATGTTTATTTTTCAGTTTATTAATAATGCAATTTATATGTTTTGATGTATTATTTTTGAATATATTTTTGATGTATTTTAATAATGTATTTTTGAAGATATTTATTGTTATTAGTTTATATTTATAGTTTTTGTATTTTGTAGTTATATATAATTAGTTTTTTGTTTTAATGTTTTTGTATAACATATGTTTTATATATGGTTTTTGTATTCTTTAACAATTTTATAATTATATAAAAATTTATTTATTAGTTTAATTATATGAAATATATAATTTTATTACATTAATATTTTTGTAATTAAAACAAACAGATGTGGTAGAGTTCGGGGTTTGAGAATTTGAAAAGAGAGAGAATAAGAGTTGGGAAGTGGAGCTGAGTGAAAAGTAAAAATGGGTAGAATGATAGGGTTTGAGTTTAAAGTAAATAAATAGGGTTAAAAGTAAAAAAGGTTATTTTGGTAATTAAAATTTTTTTGCAGAAGGTTGGGGAGGTGGAGGGAGAAGTGGTGGTGGTGGAGGGAGAAACACCCCTTATATGTATATAAACTCATGTTCATCTCTTATTTTATCCTCATCTCTTGCTCTCCACCTCTCATGACTCATTTGGCTATCTGTCGGTCACTTGCCAAGTCTTCACCTGATTATGGAGGGACGTACTTGACTCGATTGAGTCTGGTCACCAGATCTGAACCATGGATTCTGATACCATTTGTAAGGAGGGACAACACACACATACACGTAGATATCCACACTGGTAAGATATTGTCCGCTTTGGGTCAAACCCTCACGGATTTGTTTTTGGTACCAATCCAAAATGCCTCTTACCAATGGAGGTATTTTATGTGTATATAAATCCATGTCCATCTCTTATTTTATTCGATGTGGGACTTTGTTTGTACCCGATAGTTCTTTCTCTCTTCTTCCCTTTACAACAGTGACCATGATGAAAGTGGTGGTTGCAACAATGTAGTGTAGTGATGAAGGGTATTTTAGTCTTTTTCACTATTACTGTGGGGATGTAGTTGGTAACTATGTGGTTAGCAAAGGAAAAAGCTCTGAAAATTAGTAGTCCTCTTAGTATATAACAAGGTCAAGTTAAAAAAAAAAGTAGGTTCAAGGTTCCATGAATTTTTCATAGAATTATATTTCATTTTCTTTTCCAACACATGTTACATCTTGCATGGGAGATGAGGTAGGGTGAACATTGTGAATCAATTAAGAGTATGTTTGCTACTAGTTTTATTAATACAAAATGGGTTTAATAGCCTATTTTGTCCACAGTTTTGTTGAATAATGTCAATTCAGTCTCTCGTTTTAAAAGTGTTTGAAATTAGTCCTCACTTATTAAATTTTGCGTCAAAATCGTCCCTTCCGTTAAATAGAAACAGAGTTAAGAGATTGATTATCTGGCAGAATGTAGTGATAACGTGTCATTTTTATATTGTATGCGTGATGACATGTTATGTTGTTAGAGGTTGAGTTGGATATTAAAAATATGTTTTTTTAATTAGGGTTTTTTTAATAGGAAAAAAATTGATTCAGGGCATTTTGCATTTGTGCGACCGCAGCCACCACCCACTACCGTTTCTCCTTTGCCTCTGTCACCCAATCCAGATTGCACCAAGACTTCATGCCCATGCCTTTATCTAAACCACACATGCTCTCATTGACTCCTACAATCTATGAGAATAGGAACATGAAAGGCAAGTACAAAAAATTGTTATATTTCTCTGCGAAGTACCAACTCTTGAAATCAAGTACATTTCGTTAATTGGAACGAACAAGAATGCTCTACAATTACAAACATGGTTTTTCTGGGCTTGTTATTCGTTTAACTAAAGAGGAGGCAAACTCAATTGCTCACAGACCTGGTGTGATCTCTATCTTCCAGGATCCAATTTTGAAGCTCCACACAACCCGTTCTTGGGAATTCCTTAAGGACCAAAGCCCACTACCCAAAACCCACAGCCCAAACAAGGCCTTCAACTATGCTCCCTCATCAGATGTCGTCATTGGCAATTTGGGAACCTTCTCTTTCAGCTTCCCCTTCCAAATCCAAACCTAGAAAAATTCGGAACCTTCTCTTTCAACTTTCCATTCCAAATTGAAACCTAGAAAAATTTGTCTTTGATTGGTGGTCGTGGAGATGCTGAATGGGTCTGGGTTTGGGTGAATGGAGGCGATGAAATGTGTGTGCTATTGGTGATCGTGGAAGGTTCAAGAAGAGAGGTGAAGAGATTTTTGTGTGTGGAATTGGGCAGTTTGCAGCTTTCCCTTCCAAATCCTAACCTAGAAAAAATTGTTTTTAATTGAGGGCTGTGGAGGTGTTGTGTGGACTTGGGGTTTGGGTGAATGGAAGTGATGAAGTATTTGTGTGCTATTGGGGAACGTGGATGGTTTAGGAAGTGAGGAGAAGGGATTTTTATGTGTGGAATTTTGCAGTGTGCGTGGAGTGATGAATGGGTGCTGGAATTTGTATAGGTGGGGAGACATGTGTGATTAGTATAAATGAAAAATGCCCTAAATCGATTTGTTCTTAATTTCAAAAACACAATCTTTAATATCCAACTTAATATTTAACTACATAACACGTTACCACACATATAAGATAAAGATGACACGTTACCATTGAATTATGCGAGATAATCAATCATTTAACTCCGTTTGTTTCTATTTAATGGAAGGGACGATTTTGACGCAAAATTTAATAAGTGAGGACCAATTTCAGACACTTTTAAAATAAATGACTAAATTGACATGATTCAACAAAACTGGGGACAAAACAGGCTATTAAACCATACAAAATGTATTTTGCTACCATCCCAAAACAACTTATTTTTAGAGCTTCTAACTTCTATATTATTTATTTTTCTTCTATTAATATGTCTTATATTTTAAATATTTTTTTATTATCTTTAATTTCCTTTTACCTATTGTCACGTCCCATTTATTTCGGTGCTGAGTCACCTAGCTGCTTACATTAATGCACCGTGCCACATGTTCAGTGCATTAAAAATCCACTACCGAACTATGCATGCACGCCACTTGTCAATTTGGAAACTTCTGAAGTCAGTGGTGGGGTGCAGGTGTCGACTAGAGGGACGCTCGTCCGTCTGATAGTGAGATTGAACAAAAGTAAAATTTTCTGGAAAATCTCCCACTCTCTACGCGCACCTCCTCCCCTTCCAAACTCAGACTTTTCTTTTCTCCTCCATCTCTCTAGAACCCTTCCCCTTCTCTCTTCTGCAACTCACCATCCTCTTCTCCGATCACGTTTCAGAAAACGCAAAGAAGTTCCCTGCACCGTGAGCTCCATCTTGAACCGAACAACTTCCAGTTCTGGTAAGTTTCCACTTGGACGCTCATTTCTGGAACTCTTGCAAACCGGATTCAGCTGCATGCAAGAGTGTAAACTAAGCCCTTTCGTTTTGTTTTGGTTAGTTTTAGTTGGAGAGCTTAAGAGAAAGGTTGGAGAGTCTTAGTTGGACGAATCAAGATCACTCACTCTTAGAACGCACACTTCTAATCCGGGTAAGGGGAGCTTATTAAATTTAATTCCTAAGTAATATTGTGTTGTATGAATGTTCAGTGAAGTATATGCAATGTACTGTATGCATGTTCTGTAAATTGTATGCAGTATGAGTTTTTGATATTGGATGTTGGTATATGATCATGAATTTATGTATGGAAAGGATGAAATGTTCTATGGTTTGATTAAATTGAAAAATAAGCTGTATGATGAGATGATACATGAAAAAGTATGGATTTGTACTATGATATGAGCAATGTAATGTATGAAAATCTCTACTGTAAAATGTGTTTACTGTAAGTTGAGTTTGAAAATGAAATTGTATGATAATGAACGTTCGTTATCGAAACGGTCTTTGACCGTTCGGTATTCTCAGTAAATTATTTAAAATAGCAGAACCCTTTCATTTGGAAAGGATTCTATTCGAGGACGAACGCCCTCTTATATATATAGCTTTACGTTTGAGCGTTCGGCCAAACGTAGACATCATGAGTGTTGTGTGAGAATTTGAGAAAACCTGAAAATGTCCCTTTGAACTCTTAGTCAAATTATTAAAACATAAACTTTAAGTATCTCATCCTACATAAATCCCAAATTTCTATGATTTTGAATCAGCAAATAGCCTCGACCTAAAAGCGTACGTCCTAAGTGGCGCTCGGTCTTAGACCGAACGCCCGTCCTAAAATTGTAAGTGATAAGTAGCGCTCGGTCCTATACCGAACGCCCGTTCTTTTCAGTTATTCCTGAATGAAGAGTTAAATAGCGTTCGTCTAATAGATTTATTAACGTTCGTCCAAGACTTCAGTGACGTTCGTCCAAAACTTCATTAAATGTCTATTTTCGCGCTCGGTCATCGACTGGCGGTTTGTCTCCTGAATTAAATTGTGCTCGGTTTATTTATCTAAACAAATTTGTGATGTATATATCCATTGGATTCGCTCTAGCGTTATTGAACTTAAATTATTCTAAGTATTTTCCAGATCGTACTAGAATCAGTTCATCTAACTGATTCAAGTTGTAATGAAGTCCGTATAATAACCTGTGTTGGTTTTACTCTATTCGTTAACGAGCCTTTCTTGGTATTGTCTTAACGTTCGTCCTCTATTACAAAGAGGACTAGACGTTCGTTCTTTTATGAAAGTGGAACTAAGATTGAGAATGTGAATAAGAGGAAAGTTATGATGTGCGAACGGTATATTAAATGAATTTATGATTTTGGATTTTGAACGAGCATTCCAGGGAGGAACGACTCTAGAATGGAAATTTGAGATTTGTAAAGTATGAACGTGGTAAGCTTAGATGGTGGTTCATCCTGATATTTCGTGAGTGCTCGTTCTCAAGTAGAGAGGAGTATGTCATGTGTGGGAATGGCAGGAGGTCTAGTCCATAACTGCAACTTGGACAGAACAGACTAACCTCAGGTGACGACTGATGAGCATTCCAGTTATTCCACCTGTGTGCACGAACGCCTTAGCTACACAGGATTCATACAGTCCGGACGGTCGGTCTAGTATCAGGATTTGGATTGAATTAATGAATGAATTGAAGTATGTATTGTGACTTATTTGACGTGTATTTGATATGTTATGAAATGTATGTTACTTGAATTAATTGCAATAAGCTTACCCTTGCGTTTCCATTGTGTTGTCTGTATATGTATATCCGTCTTGTCTTTGCAATGATCATCCATGTGGATGTGAGCAGAGGGAGATGCTTCTCTGGAAGAAACGCTCGAGGAAGGTATCATGGCGGAAGAAAATTTGGTAGATGTTGAATTGAAGGCCGAACAATAGTACGTTCGGTTATTTGATAGTTTAGTTGGAATAGCGTGCCGTTGAGAGCGAACGCCTTTTTCTTTATGTAAATATTTGGACGTTCGGTATTTTATTTTTGTAAAACCGTTCGTCCTTAAATATTAGTGAACGTTCGTACCTTTATGTTTATATGTAAGGTCGTTCGACCACTTGTGAGAGTTATCTCCTTTTTGTAAGACTGTTTTGTTATATTAATACATGTGAATATTCTATAATATATAGTTGCTGACTAATTAATTATTATATTATTTTTAGTATTTGTTAAATTATTTTAATTTCTTTTGTAGTTTAAATTAAAAAGATATTTGACTTATAAATTAAAGTATTTAATGTTTTATTATATGACATGAAAATTTGTGAAAAAGAAAATCAATTTAACAGTAGTTAAAATTAATAAATAAAAAATTTAAATTTCTAAAAAAAAAATTGTTAATATTTGTTACATCAATTCATTTAATTAAAATAACATATTCAAATAAAAAAAATGTTTATACAATTACGTGTAGTTTTATCTTTTTATATTATTTTACATTTACCATTCCTTCATAAACTAATTTACTTCTAATTCAATAAACCAGTTTATTTGTTTAAAATTTATAAGTTGCATGATTATAAGCTATCAGACAGCTTACTAGCTAATTTTATCAAACGTACTAAATTGTGTATGTAAGTCACTCCATTTTATAATCAACTCTCTTTAAATTTAAACAATAAAGATGTATGAGACTCATGTTAAAAATAATATTTTTATTTGTAAGAATTTTCGTAATCAAGTTAAAAATGGTTATTTTACCAATTTGTTAAATAACAGTAAATTGAAAGCCACTGAAATCAAATAGCAATAATAGAAGTTTCTATCCAAAGTGTTTATTTTTATCACACTATTTAATTATCATGTTCCCTATAACTATTTTTGTTCTTTTAACTTAATTTTCTATGCTAATTGAATATTAATTTAATAGCACAATGCTCAAAATTGTGTAACCTCCAATTTAATATATTTGCACTACTAACTGAACTATTAAAAATTAGGTATTAAACAATAAATAACATAAATATATATATATATATATATATATATATATATATATATATATATATATATATATATATAATAGGGTTAAAATATGTTTTTAGTCCCTAAACTATTGGCCGTTTCTGGTTTTCGTCCCTCTTCCAAAGTAAGGTACAATTTGGTCCTCATTCTTTAGAAAAACGTTCGTTTTAGTCCTCAAAATTTTGTTTTTAGTCCTCGTTTTAGTCCTCAAAACGTTCGTTTTTTCGACTAAAACGAACGTTTGTTAAAGATTGAGGACTAAATTGTACCTTACTTTGGAAGAGGGACGAAAACCAGAAACGGTCAATAGTTTAGGGACTAAAAACATATTTAACCCTATATAATATGTATTTATAGTATGCATATCAATTAATATATAAAGTTTTTCAACAAAGAAGAATCTATACAATAAGTAGAATTCACTAGTACAGGAAACAGAAATGGCACCGGTTAATTTCGTTTATAGGCACCGGTTCTGCAACCGAGGCATATAGAGACGAGGTAAAAAGGATAAGTTTAATGCCTCGGTTGCGAACGAGTCAAAAAGAGATCGATTTTCGCCTCGGTCCTCCTTTGAACCGAGACCGTATCTTAGAAAATTCAATAAAAAAAAATTCAAAATACTGCTGAACCTGCTGGGATTCATCACAGAGCATCAAGTTCATCACAGAGCATCAAAGTTCATTACAGAGATCAAAGTTCAGATACATTACATAGCATATAACAAAAGCCACTAGGATGAAAGAATTCATGTTGTTCATTACAGAGCATATAACAAATGGAAACAAAATCAGAAAATAAAATCCGAAAATCATATCAAAGCATCAAAGTTCAGATACATCAGAAAATCAGAAAATAATAGTTCAGATACATTACAGAGCATATAACAAATGGAAAAAAAAAAATCAAAGAAACCAAGGATTCATACTTTTGAATCCCAACCTCAAACCCCATTTCCCAGTTTCTAAAAATCGTCAACGGCAAGCGGCGAGCGCGAAGCGGCTCCCGACGGCAAGCGGCGAGTGCCAAGCGGCTCCCGACGGCAAGCGACTCCACCACTGGCACGGGATCTGGATCTGGATCTGCCACCGCTTGCTCTTCACTCGAGAGGCGATGCAATCGCGGCGTGGTTGAACGGCGGTGCTTGCGGGTTTGCGCGTGGTGGTCGGCGGCGTGGTTGAACGGCGCTGCTTGCGGCGCTGATGATGGGGTTTGGTGGAGAGGAGAAATCGGAGGGATGGAGGCAAAGATGAGAGTGAGAGCGCGAGATATGAGCGAGAGTGTGAGATATGAGCGATAGTCTGAGAGGTTTTGCGGGAAGAGAGGTTTTGCGTGAATAAAGTTTTGAACTTTAACCCTCGAGGCAAATATAGGCCTCGGTTAAAATAAAACCGCAACATAAATGTCTCGTTTAATTTCCAACTGGTGCAGTATACTCTTTTCAAAAGCGGGTTTAAAAGAACCGGTGGAGTATACTCTTTTCAAAAGCGGGTTTAAAAGAACCGAGACATATAGTGTTTCCAAAATTACATTTTTGCCACCGCGTTTTTATATGTCTCGGGTTTTCAAAAACCGAAGCATAATACGCGATTTAAAAACCCTATTTTTTAGTAGTGATTGTTTTATATGCAGATGATATTCTGCTTGTAATTAATGATAAGTGAATCAAATTCTTTGAAAGAACTTTGGTATGAAATATATGTTGAGATATCTTATGTCATAAACATTAAGATTTATAGAAAAAGATCTTAATGTATTTTGTATTTATCTAAAGAGACTTATAAGTGTGTACATTTTGATACTTATAATATCCGTAGCATAAAACACAATCATATATATAAAATATAAATTAGCAATAAAGATTTGTATAAGTAGTGGTTGAAAAAGATGTCGGACAACAAAGTTAATTTATAAAAGGAGAAAATTAAAAATTAAAATAAAGAGGAAACATGATTATAAAATAGACAATTTATTTGCTTAAAAAATATTAAACTATGGAAAAGAGATTGACCACTTAGATACTGAAAACAAATATCAATATATAGAGTTAAATATGTTTTTAGTCCCTCAACTATAAAGCGATTTTGTTTTTCGTCTCTATTTCAAACTTTGTACAATTTGATCCCTCTCCTTAATGAAACTATAATTTTTCGTCTTCCAAAACAAACACAGTTATAATTAGGCTAAGTTAGCTAACGAATTGCCACGTCATTTTTTTTTCTGACACTAAGTCAATTTGTCCCTCACCGTACGGTAATGAACGAACGTTATTGTTAATGGCTGAACGGTTATGATGACTGAATGGTGATGGTGGTCGAACGATATTGGTAATGACCGAACGATATTGGTAATTGTCGAGGGGTTATGACGACTGAATGGTGATGGTGACCGAACGGTGATGGTGATTAAATGGTGATGGTGACCGAACGATGAGGGACATATTGACTCAATGTAAAAGAAAATGACGTGCCACTTCATTGTTAGCCATTTCACTTGATTTTTAACGTCGTTGGTTTTGGAGGACCAAAAATTATGGTTTCCCTTAAGGAGAGGGATCAAAGTGTACAAAGTTTGAAACAAAGACAAAAAACAAAATCGCTTGATAGTTAAGAGACTAAAAACGTATTTAACCCTCAATATATAATTAATATACATAGACAAAAGTAATGTTACCTTTCTAGGTATAATAGCATAATGAATAAAAATTTCAATAATATATATACATAATTTTAAATATTTTAAATTTTTTATAAAATTTTGCATTCTTGACTATAGAACTGACAAGATGAGAACAAAATAGATAAAAGAAAAAACAACGTAGATATTTGCTTGAAAATCAATACTAATATTAAGTATTTTATTTACACACTTGTTTCTCTACGTGAAAATGTGTATGAGCAATGATATTATTTACTCATAGGTGAAGTAGTATAATAAGCGTGTGCGGAGGAGAAAAAGTTCCTCTACAAAACCTTACAGCATATAAATAATAAATTCTAATAACTTGATATGAATAATAAAGATTACAATTATCCTTAATTTGAACATATCATTTTAGTCTATACATTTATTGATAAAAATTTACGTTAATCCCTCTTATTTTGCAAGAATAATATATCCACTATTATGCTTTTTTTATAATATTATTAGGATGATATTATTAGGATATTACTCTAATCAGATCATAAATATTGATATAATATAATATATTTTAAATATATTTATTAATTGAATATCTTTAATTTTAAGATCAATGATTCTATAAATATAACTTATTTTTATTTTGTATAAATATTAATTCAATTCTCGTATTTAATTACATTATAACGTAATATTTCTGACTATCTCGACAATAAGAATATATGGGATTCAATTATCTAATATTACCTTAATTTAGTCTTAATATCTTAATACCTAAATATAATAGGTCAAATACCTAAGGCTGGGTAATTACAGTTTTAACTTTCTAATTTTCCATTCTACATGACTACATCAATACTAAAATATAATTTCTTTCCTTTTAAATTTTAAAATTTAATGATACTCCTAAATTTTGGTAGTACAGTTAGAATAATATACTTTATTAATGGTAATGATTTTAAAAACAACATAACTCAATAATTTCGAGTTTTAATATAAATAATTTTTTAGTTTCATTATTTTAACACAAATTATTTCTCTGAAAATTATTGTTTTAAAGTTTTCTAATTTCTTTCTACGAGTTTCTATTTTCTATTTAGTTTAATTGAGAATAAAATGTTTAAGATTGAATTTGATTGTGAACTCTTCGATTTGAACAAATCAGTTTGAGTAAAGTAAGTTGATTTTTTATTATTTTTTTTTTGTTTGTTTTGTATTTTTTTACATGTTAGTATGTTATGAATGTATATAATATTTGAATCTTTTATAAAATTATCTGTAATCAATGTTTTTATTGGTGTTTTTTTTTGTTGTTGGTAAAAATATATAAGATTTATTGTGTCTTTGAAGCTGTTTTAATATATTTTAGGTTTAGAGAACTAAAATTGGTTTGAAGCTATCTGATATGTGATTTGATGAAATTGAAGAGAAGAGAATTTACCGTGGATTGATAAACGATTTTGCTGTCATATTAATTAGTAGTGTTAAATCCTTTTGAATGAGTCTTGTTGTAATTATGAGATTAGGAAATTATGAATTTGTTGTTTGAACTGCTGATGTAAGGTTGGTTTCTTAATTTGTTATTGGGTGGTTTGAATTGATTGAAATTGGAGGTAATTGATGTCAATGCATATTTGAAACATATTTTATTATTTGTTTGATGTGAGTAGAGGATGAATTAGATGTAACCATTCACTACAAAAATATTCCGGCGGTTCTTAAAACCCCAAAAAATTTCCGGCGGTTTTTGACTAAACCGCAGGTAGCTTTTTTTATTACTTTTTTAAACTTTCCACCCAACTCATATCCCCTCCCCCGCTCCTTCAGTCGTTCATCTAATCTAAAAATGTCTAAACCCTAGACTCCCTCCCCCGCGCCTTCGTCAAAATTTCTCCCAAATCCTTCCCCGCACCACAATCTTCTCATGCTTGTTTCGTGTTCGTCTTCTCCTACTTGGATTCGTGTTCATCTTCTCCTGCTTGGTTGAGCGTCGAAGTGGAGGCGTCGAGGCATTTGCGGGTTGAGCGAGGTCGAGGTGCTCTGGCGCGCTCCCGCACTGACCAAACTTAGGTCAAGGTAAGACTGTGTTCGATCTTGGCTCTTCGGTTTTGGCTCTCTCGTTCGTTGTTCGATCTACTGATCCTTGTTTATCTGATTAGTGATAAATATGCAGAGATTTGAGAGGATAATGCGTGGGACGCAGGGCGCACTTATCGTTGCTTCGACCCTCCAAATTTTTGTTGGATTCAGTGGACTTTGGCGCAATGTAGTGAGGTTGGTTCCTGTCTAGATCCTTGAATTTTTTTTCCTTCCATTTCATCCCAGAGCCCTGTTGGAACTAAGAGCAACCTCGCTGACAATGAGATTTTTTTTTTCCTAAATCAATGATGGAATTTTGGTCTTCTCCAAGGCAAGACCTAATAGTGGACAAACTTTCAGAGTTTGAGAAGGTAGATTCTCACGTTATATCTTGTGCATTTTGTTCAAATTTTAGTAAGTTATGTCCATATATTAATAGTTGTTTATATGTTCTGTTTAATATTGTTTCAAAGATGCAAATCTGGACAATTGTTATTTTTTACCTTTCGTACAATTAAGATTCACAATTTGAATCATATGATTTGATATATATCAAAGACATAGTAGATATTGCTTTGATTCTAATAATATCAAAGCTCAATTGCCTGTGAAGAAAACTTTGAAAGTAAAAGCTCTATTGCCAGGATAATTGAATGATGTTCCTTTCTGTGTCTGTAGTCTAAAATATAGATCCTAATAAAGCTCATACTTTTGTTACTCTTATCTAGGTGACTATATATATGGGGAAGGATGGTTTTATGATTTCAAGCACACACTTTGATCGACTCTTATCCCCTGACTTCTATGCAAGAGTTTATATTCAGATGTCACAACCAGAGTTTTCAGAGGCACATGAATCGTTTCATGTTGGGGGAAGCCTTGTTGAATGCTTCATTTTTTTGTCTTACATCATTCGTTTTTTTTAACTAAAGGCATAAAGTTTTCAAAACAAATTGCAGGTGAGAACTGATCATATGACTCGTGCCTTGTCCAAGACTTATAGATCACCGGTGGTGGATACAATACAATCTTTCCCACATCATCAGCAGGTAACTTGAAAAATGAATGTGCTATGAACTGTACAACTAAGGCTATAATGATAAAATGGAACTGAAAATACAATATAGTAGTTGAAACTAGACTATATTCCATTCCATTACTAGTTGAAACTAAGTATAGCAGCAAATGAAAATTAATGCATGATAGCCTATTCTAGGATGCAAAGCTGAATCAGAGATTAAAGTCTAAAACTATAATGCATATGTAAATGTAATATTAACTTCTGTGAATGAAAATTGAGTAACATGAAAATCTAGCTACTATGTCGAAGAATAAGAACCTACTATATGCACTATGAGTTGAACTAAAAGATAGTTATGACAACCTAAACTTTATAAATAGGATGAACAAAATTCACTACTTTTCTGATTGTGGAATGAGCTTTCTGATTGTGGAAAAAAGGACTTTCAATTAAGCCAAAGATGCAAGTGTTCATAATGATTGTAAGTGTGTATAGCAGCAACTAGAAGAAGCACCAAAGCTATAAAAAGGAACAGTTTTAAGCAAAAATCTGCAGATAGGTTAGTTTTAAGCAAAAATCTGCAGGTAGTTTAAGCAAAAATTATTCTTGCTGATATATATATATATATATATATATATATATATATATATATATATATATATATATATATATATATCTGTAGTCTTTGTTTGCATGTCTCTGATAGAGTGCATATTCAATCTTTTGATAAAGAAAGTAACAAAGAATGTATAGAAATATGTAGCATTTCTCTTTTTTATTAGGAACCCTTAAGTGAATAGTTTTTTTCTTGGCCATCTGGTTTCTTATGTAGTTAATGAGTTTATATCAACTTATCTTTTTCAAGTTTTAACAGAGATTATTGAGAATGTTGTCTTATACAGAGATTGAGCAGTTGAAGGTTGATTTGCAGAAGCAAGAATTTGCTGTTTCTGAATACAGGGATGAGATCAACAGATTGTCCAGTGATGTGGAAAGCATCCCAAAGGTTGAGGCTGATCTTCTGGAAATGAAAAGGGAAGGGAATCAGTTAGAACAATTCTTAACTGAGAGCAATAACATGTTACAGAAAGTGATGGTATATTTTCAATCTTATGCCCTACTCATCTCTTCAAATGTCTTAATTCATTGCAATACTCTATCAGATACATTTTCAAGTATCATCACGTCAAAAAATTATGTTTTGTATATATACATTAATGTAAATTTTACTATAATTCATAAAAGAAAAAACAAAATAAAACTTTATAATTATGTTTAAGCTTGCAATCGCAAATAACTATAGACAAAATTATTAATAATAACAAATATATATATATATATATATATATATATAAGAAACGAATATTAAATAACAATAAAAAAATATAGGAAAGGTATATATTGTATATTTGATAATTATTGTAATTAGGGAGATATTTTACTTGATATATTTTGTTTTTCTCTTTTAAGACTGAGAACGATACCGAATAAAGGATATAAAGCATATTGTAGAGTTTATATTTATAGAAAAAGGACTCTTTAAGTTTGAAATTATTTCTATTTCATTAAAAATAAAGGAGTATATGATATATATATATACCCTGAAAATTATAGAAGTTTTGAAACAGTTGGTTTTAAAACTAAAGTTATTAAGTTCCAATCATAAATTTTCTCAGTGTAATTTGCAAGTAAAACCCATTAGAAAAACTTGATATGTTGTGTAATTTGCAAGTACTAGCTTACTTTGTGAGGGTAGAAGAGATATTAGTGAATTGAACCGTTTTAAAATATTAACTAATTATTGTTTTATATTTTAGGTATTTGAAAAAGGAAGCATATCAAATGATGGAAAAAATGAAGAAGTACCAAATGATGAAGACGATGAAAAAGTATCAAATGATGAAGACAATTGAAGAAGTACAAAACTATAATTATTATTCATAACATGTTAATTTTAATTTTTAAGAAACATTAATTGTATTTCTAATATTTACAATTTATATAATAATATTTTTGTTTATATTTAATGTTTACATTTAATTTTGGTTTCATATTATTTAATTTTGGTTTATTAATGATAATCAAGTCATTTGAATAATAAAAAAAATTAAATTATTTACATTTCCGGCGGTTTTGGAAAACCTTCAAAAGTACCGGCGGTTTTCATAAACCCTCACAAATTACCGGCGGTTTTGCTTAACCCCGGTTATTTCCGGCGGTTTTAGTAAAACCCCTACTACTACCGGCGGTTTTTCAAAACTCCGGTTATTTCCGGCGGTTTTAGTAAAACCCCTACTATTACCGGCGGTTTTTCAAAAACCCCGCTAATTGCGACGGTTTTTAAAAAAACCGCCGGTAATTACTTAGCGACGCAGGTTTTCCCAACGGTTTTCCTAACCGTGGGTAACATATTTTCCGGGGGTTAAAACCGCCGAAAACGGAAAAAATAACCCCGATAAAAATCTAATTTTTTGTAGTGATTAGTGCATGCAGAGGATTAGTACAGTGACTAATTACTGTTAACTGTAATGGTTGTGTGTTATTTTTTTTATAATAAAAAATAATAAAATTTATTATTATAATTATAAATTTAATATAAATAATATTTACAATTTTCTTGTCAATCATTTTTATTTATTTTGTAGATAATTTTATAATTAAAAACAATATCAAGTTTAAAAATGATTAAATAAAAAAATTAAAAATTAAAAATAAAAAATATTTTTTTAATTAATTTTTTTTAAATGGTAAAATTGGAAAACAATGGAAAATCACCTCTTTTAATATTAGATATAGAAGTTACAATTTTTTTACATATATACATGAACTGACACATCAAATGTTTTATTTAATTGTCATTTTTTATTTATTAGAAAACATGATATATTGATGAGTAACACATGGGCAGAAGAAATTAATAGATAATAAGAAAAAGTAAATTTATTTAGTTGAATCCACCATGATCGTTACTCTGTAAAGATAATAAGAAAATAGCAAATTTATTTAACACGATGTGCGACATATGCAAACTGGAGGAATAAACTTGCAGGAACCTATTGCTCTTGGTCCAAACATTTTAGGACAATCACTGAAGCAGTTCTCATCACATAACTCATGTAACTTTATGTCACAGATCTTTCCCTCAACCATTTTCATTTCATTTCCTGCAGCAAACATAAACTTGTTTTTAAGAACACAGCAATTTAAAAAAAAAAAAACAGTGGTCCAAGATGAACAAATGAAGTCAAAAACATACCAATCCTATTGAATAGAACAAAAATGAAGAGAAATGAGAACATGATCTTCATTGTAATTCAATTTTGACACAAATTTCTTGGAATGCAACATTCATATACATATATATAGACTCGATACAACGAATTTAGTTTTAATCCAAATAATATTATTTAAGGTATTTTTGGATTATGCTGCGGTGCAAAAGGAAAGAAAAATATTATTGTTATTATGGGTTTATAGTTGATTGATCGGGGTACGGGAATGAACTGGATTAAAAGGAGAGAGGGTTACATGTCAGAAAGTGCATCTCATGACCAATCGGTTTCGACAACCTTTGGCCAGAGTTAAAACACAATTAATGTCACAATTACTACTGTTAAGTGGTTAAAGTTTGCATTAATGATCATTAAGAGGTAAATTAATTGGTCAGATTCCTATAAACTTTATAAATAGGACTTTAATTTCGAGGTAAACTCACTTTTACTTACTATTGAATTACTAAAGGCCTATAGAGAAAATTTTTGGCTTGAGTGTCAGAGTGTATTCTGCAGGTCATCCCCATCCCCACATTGATCGGTCGTGCGGAGTAAGAAGCTAGGAGAATGTTCGGCACCCAAGACTTTCAGACAAGCGGTTATCCTCCTCGCATTTCAGCAGAAACATTTTGCTGCCCACCGTGGGGCCGAGGATTTTTTGAAGACACCCTAGCGAGATCATAAGGATGGCAGCATAAGACCCGTTGGTACTGATGTAGGAGATGCAAAGGAGGACATAAGCCATGCAGGCGGAGATGGCGACGTTGAAGGCCGAGCGTATGCAACATTGAGGGATCACGATGCGTGGCAAAGGGACCGCGATGCAGGACAGAGGGCCCGCCGAATCAGTAGTAGACGACACCGACTCGGACTCCTATAGTGGAATTTCCAGAAACTGATCAGGAGGGTTCTGATAAGGAGGATAACAGTTTCAAGAGCCCCCATGTCCGCCCGTCAACACCGTTCGGGCAAGGGCGTTGCACCCTTTTACAACTACAATCGTGGAGGAGCAAATGTCGGATAGGATGCTCCCAACTCTTGAAAAATATGATGGATCAGGGGATCCGGAGGAGCATCTGAGGTCATTTGCGGATGCCATGACAATCTATTCACCCAATGAGAGGGTGTGATGTAGGATTTTTTCCCTATCGGTTAAAGGAGAAGCTTTGGCATGGTTTCACTCTCTTCGTCCCAGAACCATTGACAATTTTGTGACTTTGAGAAACCTATTTGAGCGGCAGTTTGCCTCTAGTAACACACAAAATCTTACGTACATGGAGTTGACTAAATCAAGCAAGAGAAAGGTGAAGGCCTAAGGGATTTTATGGACCGTTATAATCGGACCGCTCGACAGGTGAAGGGGTGGGCAAGAAGTTCATAATGAGCACTTTGTCTATTGCTTTAAGACCTTGTTCTTTTGCGGACAACCTATTCGCACGACCACCCATGACAATGGATGAATTGCAAGATAGGGCGGTTGAGTTCATTCGGATTGAGTAGATGCGAGCTATCCAGAAAAGGCAGCACGAGGAGCAAACTCCGTCCTCAGGCCAAGAGAAGAAAGAAGGGAAGAAAAATAGGGATTTGTTCGCTTGGACCGCAACCAACATGCCAAGAATCCACCTGAAAGTCATGTCGTATAAGTTGCCATTGTTTAAGGAGGCCCGCCCAGTGGCGCAAAAGAAGAGGAGGCTTGGGAAAGAGAAGAGGTTGGCGGTAGATGCTGAGGTGAAGAAGCTCCTAGAGGCAAACTTCATTCGTGAAGTCAAGTATACCAATTGGTTGGCGAATGTTGTATTGGTGAAGAAAGCGAATGGGCAATGAAGGATGTGCACCGACTTCACAGACTTAAACAAAGCTTGCCCAAAAGACTTTTATCCTCTCCCCAGCATTGATGCTTTGGTGGATGAGGCGTTAGGGTTCCAAGTGTTAAGTTTTTTAGATGCCTATTCGGGGTATAATCAGATTCCCATGTACCCCCAAATAATGGTCAAATAACTTTCATTACTGAGCGGTCCAATTACTGCTATGAAATAATGTCGTTCGGGTTGAAGAATGTAGGGCCTACATATTAGCATTTGATGAACAAAGTCTTTTGTCATCAAATTGGGCGGTGCATGGAGGTTTATGTGGACGACATGGTTGTCCGCAACCGTTCGGTGAAGGATCATGTGAAAGATCTTGTAGAGGTGTTCGGCCAGGTGTGCAAATATGGAATGTGTTTGAATCCAGCCAAGTGTACCTTTGGGGTGTCGATTGGTAAATTTTTGGGCTTTATGCTAACGGCTAGGGGAATAAAAGCAAATCCTGATAAATGAAAGGTGGTGCTTGAAAGGAGAAGCCCATAGAATCTTAAGGAGGTGCCATGCTTGGTGGGACGACTGACTTCATTGTCTCGTTTTATCCCAAGACTGGTGAAACGCATAAAGCCGATCGTGAAAATAATGAAGAAGAGTGTTGAGACCAACTGGGACGATCGATGCGAGGAGGCCCTCAACGAGGTAAAGGGCATTCTGGTTAGCCCGCCCGTTATGGGTCGTCCTGATCCAAAGCATGACTTGTAGTTGTTCTTGGTAGTTTCGAAGGAAACAATCAGTGCGACTTTGGTGCAGGAGAGTCCAGAATTCAAACTCATCTACTTCATCAGCAAGACGTTGCAAAATGCAGAAACAAGATATAAGCAAGTAGAGAAAATTGCTTTAACTCTTGTTGTAGCCGCACAACAAGATATAAGCAAGTAGAGAAAATTGCTTGACCTAAAGAGAGTATCTTTTGACAAAATTAATACAAATTCAGATTTTCTCCAATTCTCTGGAGGTAGAAGTGGATGCGGAAGCTCTCCTCTTCAATTCTTAGGGTTTTTCTATCTTTTTCATTCCATTGTTCATCTAGTTTCTCCATGACGATGGGGAACTAAACCTTATTTGTTGTTGGGGGATGATGTAACCTTGTGAACTCTCATGTACTTCAATTGATTCCATTATTTGTATGCTTCTTTCATTAATTGTTAGGGTTATTCTTCTTTTCTCAATGCTTGTTGTGTTTAACTCATTCATGGCATGATTATTGGTTTTTTGTGATATGGACACATACGGGAAAACCTAGATCTGGAGAATTTTCTCCCAAAAGCAGTATTGTCTAGACAATAGGGATATGAGTTTTGGTCATCTTAAGCTTCCATTCGTAATGCATAATTAATTGCTAGTGATACAAGACATTGTGATCTAGTAATTAAGGATAGTCTTTCTTCGCCGAGACATCAGGTTTTAAGTACTTTAGAAAGTGATGTTAACACATGATTGAAGAAGACAAATTCATATATGCATGAGAGGAAACTCGGTTAAATCTAAACCCCAACAACATATTCATCCCATATTCAATATCATCCATTCATATTTGTGTTTTTCTTTCAATTGGTCAAAAGTGCATTCATATTTAATTTCTTATTTTGCATTCAAAATTCCAAATTGTTCTTCAAAAAGTTTTAATTAGTTAAGTAATTACATAACTGTCTAGTGTCGTGAGTCTCTTGGGAAACGATACTTGGTCTTACCACTTATTATTACTTGATACGATTCGATACACTTGTCGATATCTTAACATTGCTTTTTTTTGGGGCCCTAGGTGCAGGACCTCACACAACCACGCTTGGTTGCTCTTTTTTGTGGCCTTCAACGCCAGCGCAGGGTGCCTGGTTGCCCTTTCTTGGTCCCTCAATGCCACTCTGCACCGCAGCACGCCTGGGCGCCCTTCTAGGGGTGCTAAGCGCCAATTTCAATGCACTATTGAGTGTCTAGTTGCATCTTTCAAGGCCCTCAATGCCACTTCTCTCGCAAGCTCGCCTAGTTGCCCTAAGTAGAGGCATTGAGCGCCAATATGTTGGGCCTTTGGACTTATTTTTGATCTATTTAAGGACTTGCACGCCCTAGGTTTCACATCTTTGGGAGGTTAAAGCACAAAAACACACTTTTCGACCCTGTGGAGACAAAGGATATCTCCTCTTTATTTTCTAGTGTTTTTATCTCACTTTCATTCCATTGTACACCAATGTTCTCCATGACTATGGAGAACTAAACTCATTTGTTGTTGGGGAAGATGTAACCTCTAAACTTTCATGTATTTGAATATGATTTGAATTATTTTATGCTTCTTTCATTAATTGTTAGTGATTTCGCCTTTGCTCAATGCTTGTTATGTTTTGATCACTCATTGCATGATGTTTAGATTTCTTTGTTATTGGGAAATACCTAGAAATCTTGATCTGGAGAATTTCACCCAAAAGAAATATTGCCTAAGGATAGGGATAGGATGTTTGGTTGTCTTAAGCTTCTGTTCATAATGCAAAATTGATTATTAGGGATCCAAGGGATTATGGTCTAATAATTAAGGATAGGCTTTTTACGCCGAGGGATCAGGTTCTAAGTAATTTAGAAAGTGACGTTAACAATTTAATGAAGAAGATGAATTCTTATATACATGAAAGTAAGGGAGGTGAAATCTAAACCCCAACAACATAATCATCTCATATTATCAACATCATTCATTCTTGTGTTAAGCCTCAATTGATCAATTTTCATTCATGTTTACTTTTGTTGCATTTGCATTTAAACACTAACAAAATAGTTTTTGAGTCTTAATTAGTTAAGTAATTATACGATTGTTTAGTGTCGTGAGTCTTCTGGGATACGATACTTGGTCTTACCATTTATTATTGCTTGATACGATTTGGTACAGTTGCCAATGAGTTAACAATACTGCTGCACATCGCACGGTACCACTAGAGAAACCCCTTTCAACCTCACTGACGGGATGGATGCCATGTTGCCGGTAGAAGTAAGGGAACCAACGTGCAGAAGGCGCATAGAAGATCTGCAGGTGAACAATGACGACTTAAGGGCGGAATTGGATACCTTGGCAGAAAGAGAAATATTGCTGTTGTGTGGGCCGAAGCTCAGAAAAGGCTCGTTGCTCACCGCTATAACACTAAAATAAAACCAAGGCAGTTTGCTGAGAGAGATCCAGTGTGGCGAAAGACTGGAGACGCTCGACACAAACGAATGGATGGGAAGCTGACTGCGAATTGTGAAGGTCATTTCAGGGTGGTGGAAAACCTAAAGAATGAAGCTTATCGTTTGGAACACCCCACAGGCAAAGCCATACCCAACACTTGGAATGCATCACACCTTAAGTTTTATTTCAACTGAAAAGCTTATGATGTAATTCTTTGATCAACCATTAATAATATCAATCTTTCAATCCATATTTTGTGTAAGTTATATCTTTGTTGACCCAGGAACGTTCTAAGTGAACTCCTAGAGTTCAACGTTCGATAAGGAACATTTTCGTAATTCTTACCTTAACAAGACATAGGGAATGTTCTAAGTGAACTCCTAGAGTCTAAACGCTCGGTGAGGAACGTTTTCGTAACTCTCACCAAGACCTAGGGAACGTTCTAAGTGAATTCCTAGAGTCTAAACGCTCAATGAGGAACGTTTTCATAACTCTGACCAAGACCTAGGGAACGGTCTAAGCGAAGTCCTAGAGTCTAAAAGCTAAATGAGGAACATTTTAGTAACTCTCACCAAGACTTAGCGAACGTGCGCCTCTCCATCAAATATTATGAGGTTCGTGCGCCTCTCCATCAAGTATTACGAGGTTCGTACGCCTCTCCATCAAGTATTACGAGGTTCGTGCACCTCTCCATCAAGTATTACGAGGTTCGTGCGCCTCTCCATCAAATTTTACGAAGTTCGTGCGCCTCTCCATCAAATATTATGAGGTTCGTGCGCCCCTCCATCAACTATTACGAGGTTAGTGCACCTCTCCATCAAGTATTACGAGGTTCGTGCACCTCTCCATCAAGTATTACAAGGTTCGTGCGCCTCTCCATCAAATTTTACGAGGTTCGTGCGCCTCTCCATCAAATATTATGAGGTTCGTGCGTCTCTCCATCAAATATTATGAGGTTCGTACGCCTCTCCATCAAGTATTACGAGGTTCGTGCGCCTCTCCATCAGGTATTATGAAGTTCGTGCGCCTCTCCATTAAATTTTACGAGGTTTGTGCGCCTCTCCATCAAATATTACGAGGTTCGTGCGCCTCTCCATCAAATACTATGAGGTTTGTGCGCCTCTCCGTCAAATATTACAAAGTTCGTGCGCCTCTCCATCAAATTTTATGAGCAAATTTTACGAGGTTCTTGTGCCTCTAAAAAAAAGGTTTCAATTCATGACGTTCATACACCGCTCTAGCAAAGTTCATAGGGTATGACACACCCTCCACAGGTGTCACGACTCTTCAGCAAAATCCACAAAGTTGCTACACTTTCTACCAGGTACGCTTCGAGGTAATCTTTTTTCTTCTCTTTAGACCCGAATGAAATTAGTGTCTTTATCTTTATTTAGCTTTTACTATGACAACACCAAAACTCTAAAGTTCATGTTATCTAGAAAAATCTAAATAAAGAGGTGCAGTTGTCAATACCCAATTTCGTTCGGGTAAGTAAATAAATAAAAAAAAATAAGAGAATAATAATTAATGGTGGGTAAAAAGGATAATAACTATAATAACAGACACAATATTTTTGAAATGTTAGTTTAATATAGTAATAATTTGAATCAATATTATGCTAATAATTATAAACAATAACTAAAATAGTATATTAGTATAATTTGTTGCGTCGGTTGCTTTTATAGAAGAAAATATGATTTTAAATATGGACTAATTTTGTAACAATTATAATCAATGTCTTGAATATTATTTGATTGCTTTTTCTTGGAACCAAGACATTTTCTTTCCCTATTTTGTTCATTGTCAATTAATTCACAATTAAGGGCAACATTACCATAATATTACAATGTGTGTATATAAATACGCACACTGTCATGAAAAAGAAAAAGGAAAAAGATGGAGAGAGACACTCTGAAATAATAGAGATAGAAAAAGTACAGGAGAGTATAGAGAAAAGTACGTTCTCATGCTAAAGGGACTCTGCCAACAGAAACTATCAAGCAAGAACCAGGGGAGTATTGAAAGCTGAAAAGGTATGTCATCTATGTACCCTTCTTTTTCTCTTTTCGTTGAAGGTCTCTCTAAAGGTATTGTTTTTTTTACTACACACCAATAATGTTTTTCATAAAAAAAAATATCGTCTCTCGTTTCTTTTGTATTGGTTATATCTCCCGCATCACATGATATTTATTTATTTTATTTAAAAGGTTTAATCCTTTACTACATCCCTATTTATGTACGAATGTCTCAATTGGGTCCACGTTTTTTAAAGTGTATCAAAATGGTCCTTAATTTTAAAAATTCATATCAATTGAGTCCTTTCCGTTAAGTTGGCTGGACGGCGTTAAAAAAATTGATGAGTGAGATGCTAAGATGACGAACGAACGCTCGTCCACCAGTGAACGAACGCTCGTCCACCACTGAACGAACGCTCGTTGACCTCTTACCGCTGGACGACCGTTCGTTCCACACTGGACGACCGTTCGTTCAGTGGTCGCCGAGCGTTCGTTCGGTGGTGGACGAACGTTCGTTCGTCATCTCAGCATCCCACTCATCAATTTTTTTAACGCCGTCCAGCCAACTTAACGGAAAGGACTCAATTGATATCAATTTTCAAAATTAAGGACCATTTTGATACACTTTAAAAAACGAGGACCCAATTGAGACATTCGTACATAAATAGCGATGTAGTAAAGGATTAAACCTATTTAAAAATAAGTAATAAATAAACAACTTCAAAATAAATAAAAAAATATTTCTTATCACGTATTTTCCTATAAGAAAATAATAATAAGTCATAGAATAAATTCCATAAGTACTCGTCGGCCTTTGGCCAGTTTCATTCCTTTTTCTCCCACCATTTTTAAAATAAAAGAATTTCTTCAAAATAAAAAAAAAAAACGATGTCAATCCTAATCGAGTTCACTTTTCAAAAATCCAAAATAATCCATAATAATTTTCAAACAAACTCATAAACCTTTTTCTAGATAAAGAACTATGTGATCCCTGATTGTCCATCATAAATTGATATACGTAGGAGCAAGGTCAATCCTTGTCTGGTTCATAAAATAAAAAAATATTTTTTGTTTCTTTATATTATTTGACCTCGAATCTTGAAAAACCTGCAACAAAGAGAGATGAATGACTTATTTGTGTTTATAATACAAAGAAACTCCTCCTGGATTAAATGTTAACCTGCAAAAACATCAAATATTTTGTGAATGAATTGATGTTGACCAAACAATGTATATAGAAAAGGAATAGTGAAAGAATGGTTCTTTGAAATTGGATTTATTTTCTTAGTGGAAACTAAAATCCTTCTTTAGAAAAAGTTTTATTTTTGTCTTGAGTTAAGTGTAAAAAAGAAAACATTAACTCAATATGTTGTTTGGAAATGGTGTGTGAAGAAGTGGTAATAAAAGATGAAAAAGGTGGGATATTTTCACAAAAATTTTGAGGAAAAGAAGAAAGCTTAATAATTGGAGAGAAGTGGAAGGGTTGAAAAACTCCCTTAAAGGTGCTTGAATCCTGTAGAAAGATGGGAGTGGAAGGTGCCTTCAGTAACACTTCCTTTGTGACTAGGACGTTGTTAAACCCTCGGCAAGTGTAACCGAATCGTATCAAGTAATAAAGCTGGTAAGACCAAGTATCGTTCTCCCAAAGGACTCACGGCCTAGACAGTTATGTGATTTATTGATTAACTAAGATTTGTACAAACAGTTACTTGAGATTTCAATGCAAAATACTGAAAAGTAAATATGTATGCATGGATTGATCAATGGTAAGAAGAAAAAAAAACACGTAATTTGAATTATATGGATGAATATGTTGTTGGGGTTTATCAATTTCATCCTATCCACTCTCATGTATTAAGGAATTCATCATTCTTTTCATTAATGTTAATGCCACTCTCTAAATTACCTTAAACCCGATGTCTCGGCGAAGAAAGCCTAATCATAATCACTAGTTTACAATGTCTTGTCTCCCTAGCAATTAATCATGCATTATAGTGAACAGAAGCTTAAAGACAACCAACCATCATACTCCTATGTCTTGGTTTATACTACTATTGGGAGAGATTCCCTAGATCTAGATTTCCCCGTATGTGTCCATATCTACAAATCCAATAATCATGACATCAAATGAGTTAAACAATGCATGCTTTGAGCAAAGAGGAAAAACCCTAACAATTAATGAAAGAAAGCATGTATCTTATAAAAGATCTTGAAGAACAAATTCCATTACATGAGAGTTTCTAAGGATTTACATTGATTCCCCAACAACAAAAAAAGTTTAGTTCACCACTTCTTTTGCACTTTTTGTGTCCTTTTTTTATTCCATCTTTGTCCCACTTCACTTCTTTCATCAAATTCATCTCAAAACCTGCAAAAACAAGGAAATTAATCATAAAACCTGTCCAACTCTCTTATTTCCAAAAACATAAGCAAAAACTTGATTTCAAGTTAGTTTCTAAGTCTTAAAGGTTGCTTTTGATATAAATTTTAAGTGTAAAAATAATAGTTTTTCAACTGTTATCACAACTCCAAACTTAGAACTTTGTTTGTCCTCAAGCAAATAGGATGTAACTCAATCTTCTACTAATCCATTCAATGGTTCATCACATTCAAAAATCCTTCTTTCAAGATAAGTAAATACTCAATTTAGCTCATCACCATGACTTCAATCAAGATGTGCACATGCTTTTAGTGTTCACTCAATCACATAATATCCAACAAATTTTATTTTCATGAATGATCAATCAAATAAGTAAAGATGTTCTAATGTGTTCATGGAATCTAACCTCAACAGATAAAGTGTTTCACTCAAACACACAGGTGTATAAGAGGTATTCACTCATTCACTCTACTATTACAATGTCACATGAATCAACTTTGCCTTTCATTTAACCATAATCAAATACATTTACAAGTAAGCATCATCACAAGGACTTTTCAGTGGCTCATAATATGGCTGGGCTAACAAGAAAAATTGGTTTTTCTGGATCACAAAACCCTTGATTTAAGAAAATCATCTAAACACAACCATTCTTAATTATTCCCAACTTTCTTTTGCATTGAGCTTTTCTTTTCTTTTTCTTTTGCTTTTCATATGCTTAACTTTTAGCTCAATGCTTTTTATTTTCCCTTTCTATTTTTCAACAACCCCAAACTTGAACATTTATCAATACCACAAAATGTTTTCAACTTAACTCAAGGTAAAGCTTTTCACAAAGGGTTTTCTATCTTGTTCAAGGTTACGGGTTCAAAGGATAGAACACATAGTATTCTCTTTTGATTGGGTTACAATCATACATTTGGCTAACAAAAGGGTTACCAACAAATGGCTTTGATCAAAACCATCATCAGCAGAACATCAGTAATCTTTCTAAGGCAGTAGCTTCCAAGACTCCAATACGCTGCGTTTCACTTAAGCCCAAGATGCGCACATGCAACGGCCAAATTTCTTCAATTACTTCCAATGGTGGCAGTTCAGACCAGTAGCGCCCCAAGCGACCCAATTCTAGAACATTTTCAGCTGCTCTATTGTGGCAACACCACCAATTCTAATATGTCAGCCCAATTTAGTAGCAGCCCAACATCATTGGCAGCATTAATGGCCCAATATACTTTTGTTGACCAAATAGCCCAGTTGACCAAGGCCCAAAACCCAATCTGCAGAAAAAAAAATCAATCAACAATTAAAGAAAACAACATTTCAGAAATTAAAGAAAATAAAAGCCTATCTAAACAAAAAATAAAGAGAAGAATTCTAAAAAAAAAAAACTAATTTCCTATTTATGAACAAACACTTAAAAAATACTCCTAAAAACCTAATTTTAACTACAATTTTATAAAACAAAAGGATTTAAAGAAAAACCTAAAACTAGCCTAATTCTAAACCATTAAAGACTAAACAAATCTAAGAAAGACTCCTAATCACAGAAAAATGTGCAAATATAGAGAGTTATCAATGATGCTTGCTTGTGAGTATATTTGATTGTGGTTAAATGAAAGGAAAAGTTGATTCATGTGATATTGTGATAGTAGAGTGAATGAGTAACCTCTATATATACTTGTGTGATTAAGTGAAACACTTTATCTGGTGATGAATGATTCCATGAGCACTTGATCACATTTATGCTTAGTTAATTGATCATTCATGAGAATAACATCTGTTGGAGAGTATGTGATTTTGTGAATACCATGATAAGTAAGTGTGAATCAAGGCATGTGTGCATCTTGACTGAATTCTATTTGATGAGTTGATTTGAGTAATTACTTGTCTTGAAAGGAAGAGTTTTTGAATGTGTTGAACCATTGTATTGATTGGTGGAAGACTAAGTTACATCTTGTTTTCTTGAGGACAAGCAAAGTTCTAAGTTTGGGGTTGTGATAATAGTTAAAAAACTGTTATTTTTATACTTAATTTTGACATCAAAAACACCCTTTATGACTTAGAATCTAGCTTGAAATCATGCTTTTGCTTAAGTTGTGAAAATAAGAGAGTTGGATGGCTTTTATGCTTGGTTTTCCTTGTTTTGGCAGGAATTTAGAAGAATTGGATGAAAGAAGTTGAAGTAGCAAGGAGTTGGACTAAGGAAAGGAAGAAAAAATGCACAATTCAAGTATCGTTGTCACCGCTCTACGCCATTTCACCGCTGAGCGCCAAGCTTGATTGTTAAGTACACTGTCTTGCACTTAAGCGTCATCGCTGAGGGCTGGTTCTGAGTGCCGCACTCACCGCTCAGAGCCATTTCACCGCTGAGCGCTGTTAATTTGGGCTTGGCCCAATTTTCTGTATTTTTAATAAACTATATAAGGGTTTAGTCGACATAGGGTTTGTATCTTTGGATAGAAAGAGGCGAAATTACACTCCTTTCACCCCTTGGAGGCGAATTTTGGATGCAGAACCTCCCATCTTAACCTTTTAGGGTTCTATCTTTCATTCTTTTTATTATTTTCATCTACTTGCACCATGTCTATGGTGAACTAAACCTCCATTGTTGTTGGGGAAACAATGTAATCCTTTGAAACTCTAATGTATTGAATTGATTCTTGATTATATATGCTTTACTTCATTAATTGTTAAGGTTTTTCCTCTATACTCTATGCATGTTTTGTTTAACTCATTCAATTGCATGATTATTGATTTTGTCACTATGGACACATATGAGGAAATCTAGAACTGGAGAAATTCTCTCAGAAGTAATATTACCTAGACATAGGAATAGGAGGATCGGTTGCCTTTAAGCTTCTGTGCGAATGTAATGCATGAATAATTTATAGGGAGACAAGACATTGTGAACTAGTAGTTAGGATTAGGCTTTCTTCACCGAGACATCGGGTTTAAGGTAAATTAGAAAGTGGCATTAACATTAATGAAGAAAGATGAATTCATGAATACATGAGAGCGGATAGGATAAATCGAAAACCCTAACAACATAATCATTCCATATTTTAAATCAATCACTTTTGCATCTTTCAATCCAATTGATCAACACTTGCATTCATGTTTACATTTCCGTAATATAAACACAACAATTTCGTTAACAAGTCTTATTTAATCAAGAAATCACATAACTGTTTAGGCCTTGAGTCTCTTGGGAAACGATACTTGGTCTTACAATTTATTATTACTTGATATGATTCAGTACACTTTCCGAAGTGTTAACAGGGGCACAACATGTTCCGCTATAGTAGATCTCGGAGGACGGTTGCCATAATCATCATAACGCTGCTGGAACTGGCTTTTTGCAACCATTTCAGCAACTTCAACATACAACTCTGCCCGAACTTCTTTGTGATCTCCTACGTCATCTCTTTTCTTATTTTCTCCTTCATCTTATCGTATGAATATGGATGCAAGGAAGACCCAAAGAACTGTCGTATGCCTATGCCAGTCCCAGCAGCACACACCCGTCCTGGGTGCTCAAGTCGTCCAATAGTTGTGGCAAGAATATCCTGACGACCTTCTTGTGTGAATTGACCTTGGGAGCCCTGCTCAACCAAGGAGTCCTGTAACATAACAAAGCTTAAAAATTTCAAAATCATTTTTAAGATCTATGTAATATATATCACAAAAATGTTGTAAAACTATGAGAAATGACATCTTACAATTCTTTCAGATATCTCTCTGGTAAAGTCTGAAGTGTAGGAGCCCGATTGTCTTATACGGGCTAACTTCCACTTCTCATGCCTAGACGATGGTGAAGGAGGAGGAGGAGGGTCACCACCCTCAGAAAGTGGAAGTCTACTATCTAACTTCTGTTTCATTATATTGTTCTCCAGCTTCCTATATCCACCACGAGACAGCAGGTGTGGATTTTTATTCTGGGCACTTATTCCCTGTGCTTTTGACCTTTTTTCCTGTGACAATGAAACAATTGTCATAAAAAAGAATTATGAATGATGAATTGAATGATTTTACCTACACTTACTTGCCACATCTCGGACGAACGAAGCTCTACAAACTGATGCCATGTTTCTTCGTTAATTGTTGAATATTTGGAACATGGAGTTTCATTACTTTTTGGTCCAAATATATATCTCGACGTCAATTTTGTCTTAAACCCTCAAAATCTTTCTGCAATTGCAGATAAACACCTATTCCTTAAGCTCTCAACATTTTGGCATATCAAATGTCATCTGCGACAAAGAAAGTAATAACCTTATATCAATACAAATTTATCAAGATAGTGAATCTAGAATTTGGAGCAAACTTGTTTAACTTACCAATAAATCTTGCCAAATGAGATTCTGATCAGCCTCAAATACATGGTCAAAGGATGGAGTAAGTATAGAGATACGATCACGTGTTAGAACTCCAAGGTAAAACCTAAATACATCTGCATTTGGGCTAGATTGTACTCCAATGACCACGTCAATAATGACAGGTTTCCTCTCACCTGCATTTCTTCTAAGTATAAGTTGCGTAACCTCGTCGGTCCTCTCGTCCGTCTAGAAGTGGTGGGGACTTCATCCCCTGACGAATGAGGTGACTCAGCCATATATCTGTCACAATAAATAAGATGAAAGATTAATAAAACACTTATAAAATAACATATATTATTTAACAAAAGCCATAAATATTTACACAAACATGAAATTCATACATAATCATATGGATTGGTCATATGTATATTCCCTCATTGTGATCTTCCCAAATTGCTTATATATCATCAATTAGAGGGTCGTCATCCAAATTTATTGTCATTTTAAATAGATGGTTGTTAGCAATATGAAGATTACTTAGATTCTCTTCTTTATCTTCAATTTGTCTTTTTCCTTGAAGAGCAACATACCAATGGTCAGACGCAGGATCTTTGACATAAAAAACCTGACTTGCTTGATATGCCATGATAAACGGTTCGTCTCCATAACCAACCTTTCGAAAATCAACAAGTGTCATACTAGATTCATTTATTTTGACACCACTCTTATTGTCGACCCACTTACATTTGAAGAGTGCAACGAAAAACTTAGTGTAATCAACCTCCCATATATCTTCAATTCTACCATAATATCTCATGGATCCAATTACAAGATTTTGATCTTTGGATGTGGAAAATTGTAGCGACTCAACTTCTAGATTGACGCCACTATTTTGTATTGTGCTTTTATCATCCAAAGTCTGTGTATATAATGTGCAATTATTAATTTCATAGCCTGTACAACATACAACATCAAACTTAAAACCATTTGCTAGGCACAACAAAGTCTTAGAAGACTGTGATTCTCTCAAAACTTCATATTTGAACCAGCACAAGAATGTTCTGTTATGCTCCATCAACTGCCATTTCTCTGATTGTCTTAGATACTTGTCCTTTACAACGACTTTGTGTGCTTCCAAAAATAGGATCACTTCATCTGTGTTGTTTAATATGTACAGATGTGCTTGCATCAATTCGTCACGACTTTTCTTCACCACATTCACACCTCGGATGCTTTTACTTGTAGGATATCTATTCAACCATGATGTCCGAGGGACTCCTATCGAATTTGCTTTAGTCATATAATCAGAGCAAAACTCGATACTTTATTCAGCAATATATCTTTCAATCATTGAACCTTCTGGACTATATTGATTTTTCATGCACCCTTTCAAAATCTTCATATAACGCTCAATAGGGTACATCCATCTTAAGTATACTGGTCCACACAACTTTATTTCTCTGACCAAATGAACAAGTAAATGCACCATGATGTCAAAAAAGGATGGAGGGAAAAACATTTCTAGTTGACACAAGATGATGATAATTTCACTTTGAAGTTCATCTAACTTTGTAGGATCGATGACTTTACTACAAATTGACGAGAAAAATGAGCACAATCGAGTTATGGTCTGCCCAACTTTTTTGGGCAAAATTCCACGAATTGCCACCGGTAACAATTGTTGCATTAAGACATGACAATCATGAGACTTGAGTCCAACAAGCTTAAAGTCCTGCATTGACACTAAGCTCTTGATATTTGAAGAGTATCCTTGTGGTACCTTGATACTCTTTAAACAAAGACAAAAACTTATCTTCTCTTGTCTGGATATTGTGTAACATGCAGGGGGCAAATAAGTACATTTATCAATCTCTCTTGGTGCGAACTCTTCTCGGATCTTCATGTCAACCAAATCCAAACGCGCATTCACTCCACCTTTTGTTTTTCCTTGGATGTTTAGTAGTGTACCAATCAAGCTATCACAAACATTCTTCTCTACATGCATGAAATCTGTGCAATGTCTGACATCTAACTTTGACCAATATGGAAGATCAAAGAATATGGATTTCTTTTTCCAAGGGGTCGTTATAGAAGACTTCTTAGACGTTTTCCCAAATACATGATGTACTCTATTAACTTTTTCAAGAATTTCAAGTCCAGTTAGTGGAATGGGTGCATTGTCTTTCTCTTGTTCTCCATTGAATGCTTTCTTTAACCTTTGATATGGATGATTAGATTGTAAAAATCACCGATGATGCATATACATTGTCTTCCTTCCGTGTTTTAATTGATGAGCTACAATGTTTTCTTCACATATAGGACATGCTTTATGACCCTTCACATTGAACCCTGATAAATTACCGTAAGCTGGGAAGTCATTAATGGTGCAAAATAACATGGCATGCATCATGAAAGTTTCTAAAGCAAAGGCATCAAATATTTCAACCCCATCAACCACAACAACTTTAAGTCTTAAACTAGTGGCCTAAGATAAACATCTATGTCATTTCTAGGCTGCTTTGGACCAAATTTCAACATTGACAACATCATGTACTTTCTTTTCATGCACAATCCAGGAGATAAATTGTAAATTATCAGTATAACGGGCCAACAACTATGATTGGTACTTAAATTACCAAATGCGTTCATTCCATCAGTAATTAAGCCAAACCTAAGATTTCTACATTCAATACCACATTGAGGGAATTCTTGATCAATATTTTTCCATTGCTTTGAATCAGTTGGATGACGAAGCAGCCCATCAGTTCTTCTCTCATCTGCATGCCATCTCAGATTTTTAGCGTCTTTGGGATTCACAAACAAACGCTTAAATCTAGCCACGAGTGGAAGGTACCAAACTACTTTCAAAGCAGAACCATTCTTTTTTGTGTGACCACTATCTTCATTGTTGTTTCTTGACTTGTATCGTAATAACCCACATTTTTGACACTTTATTAAAAATTCATTCTCATTCCTATATAATATGCAATCATTCGGACATGCATGTATCCGTTTATACTCCATAGCCATCGGACAAAGAATTTTTTTTGCATCATAATTACGAATGGGTAATGTATTTCCATCTGGCAGCATTTCATTCAACAACAACAATAATTCTGTAAAACTCTTATCAGTTCGTCCACTGGTTGCCTTTAAATTCATGAGCCTTATCACCGCTGACAACCGTGTGAACTTAGTTGAACCGGCATACAAAGGAGTATTCGCATCAGTGGACATCGTTTCATACACATGCGCTTGGGCAAAAGCTTCTACACCAACATCGCGGATCATGTCCTCTAAGTTGTCTTCTTTTGGTCGATCTTCCATATCGATGGAGGAATCATATACATTTTCAGTTGGAAAGTCTGTTAATTCGCTGTGCCATATCCATGTTGTATAACTTCGTATGAAACCATCACTGATAAGATGTTCCCTAATATCAGTTACGTTCAACTTCCTCCCATTCAAACAGTTCACACAGGGACATCTGAACTTGACTTCATCATCACCACTTGTACTCACATTATGTTGCGCAAACTCTATAAATTTTTCTACCCCTCTCTCGTACTCATTACTGATGCGTGGTAAATTAATCCACCCTCGACCCGTACGCATGTTTACTGAAATTGTTTACACAATTTCAATAATTTTGAATGATCACTTTGATCGTTTTCATATTTCAGGTGTGACCCTATCCCATTCGAGAAGATTCACTTTTTTTAGTTTATTAAACATATCAATTTTAAACAACATATCTAAAATTTCACTAAATTTTGCCAGCATTTCGCATTGGTCTTCAAGTTACATGAAATGAAAGTGATTATAAATCACAATCAAATATGCACCCGAAGATCAATGCAAAATTGCAAAATTTCATGAAATTTAAGACATGTATATTTAAATAAATTGATATGTCATAATAAACTATGAAAAAGTTATTACTCTTCTTAAACTGTCCAACCGGATAATTCAAGATTCAATACTTATAAATTATTATTACAATCTCCTTTCTATTCATTTTTAAAAAGTACATTTGTTCAGAAAAATTTGGAGATACTAAATAATTTTTGTATTGAATCTCAAATGGGAATCTAAGACTAATTCAAAACAAGAATATATTCAAACAAACAAATAATTACATATGTAACATACATCAAATAAAAGGAAGCAAAGGACTATTAAAATCACCACGGACAAATATCAATCAAATATTATTAAAAGCAACTATGGAATGTTTTTCATAAGTATTAAAATTTTAAATTTAGTCACGAGTTAATTTAGAGTTATTTAATTGAAAAGAAATAACATTTAAACTAAATTTGATCGAGTCACTGAACTTATTAAAAAGATATTCCTAAAATAATAACATCTTTAATTGTCTTAATGCTAAAATACTAACAGATCATATTATAAATGTTGTTACCCCATTTAAATAGTAAAATTCTCATCTCTTTTATTCTCTTGATAACGTGCATTTTCGTTCCAACCTCTTACTTCTTTACCTAATTTTCTTAACCACTCTCAGCCTAGTTTTTTAATTTAATTATAATTAGAATTAATTAGAAAAATGAAGTTATCAAAGGAAAGGAGTGGGTCACCAATTGGAAACCCTTATGCTTGTCTTATATTAGCGCATGTATAGATTAATGTAATTTTTAAAAATAAACCGAAAAAATACAATATAAGATTGTTAGAAAATTTCAAGAAGATATACTAAAAAGATTTATTCCTCTTGAGGTAAGAGTTGTTGGACCAGCAACACGAGATGCACCGAGTGGGAGAGAAAAGGAAATAGAGCACGTGAACAGAGAACAGAGAAAAGAACACACCTTGTCTGAATGATACAGTATATTATTAAAAAGAATGAAGGTAGGTGTCTATTATATACAAAGCGATAGACATCTGTTATGCTGTAACAGAGACAGCTGCACAACAAAAAAAACTCTGACTTATACACACTAATAAGAGTGACCCATATGACCCATATAAGTGAATTGGTAAATATAACTTTATGACTTAAAACTATTTTTTCCTTATATGTTATTTAATTTATTTTTATTTAACATATTTTTATTTTTAATCTAGATTATAATTCTGATTGGATACTACTCCATTAACTTTAATATCATTGATTTTTTTTTATAAAGATAGATTGGAGGAAATAATTACCAATAAGATAAAAGTTATTTATACAAGTAAAATGACACTTCCTTCAACATGTCAATATTAATTTTTCTTATATCTTAAAAGAATTTTTTCATTTCTACTAAAATTTTCAACTTATATTTATATTCTTAACAAGAATATATTACAAAAATTAAAATCTTTTTTTTATTTTTTAAGAAATCTTTACTGTGTAGCCTAAATTTCCAAGATAATTTACTTTATATTTATATAATATTATTATAGTTAAAGATACTTAAATGATTTAAAATTGTGTGCACCTAGTAAAGGAAGCCACTAGTGAAAAATATACTTTTTATAGTTATTTTTTATATCTTTTAAAATTTATCAGCTATAAAAAGTGGTGTGGCGGCAGTTTTATAAATATAAGAAACTGTTTTACATCGGTTATAATAAAAATAGGTATAAAAAGTAGTACGGTAAAATACAAATATTTTATACTGATTCAAATAGGTATAATTTTTTTTTTATTTTTATCCCTCTTAACCTAATAGCCGGTGTAGATTATTGTTTTACACCGGTTAATATTATAACTGGTATGAATTTTTTTTTATCAATATTTTCTCTTTTGTATTATGCAATTTCTTTCTCCTTCTCATTCTTAGTCCTTCTTTCTCCTCTCTTATCCTTCGTTTCAGTATCCATTGTAGCCACCTAGCCTCGATCCGCAACATCTCCTACGTCCACGACGGTGACCTCAACCCTAGCCTCGCTCCTCTCTTACCTCAGCCAACTAACGGTGGCGGCGAATTCGAAAACGAAGAAGAAAGAACTCTTGTCTCGGTGTGCAGTGCCGAATCCATGGCAAGGCTGACGGAGATGGCGACGTTCTGAGTCCCCTTCTGTACCGCAAAGTTGCGCGAATTTGTGAAGTTCAACAACCTGGCTAAGATTTCGCGGCCAAACAAGAATAATAAGAGGAAGGAGGGAATGGAAGTGGAAGACGGTAGGCCGTGGGGCATAACGATTTCCGTGGTTGAGGTACAAAGACCAGTGGAACAAAGACGACCAACTAACAACCACGGCAGCAGATGTTCTCTCTTGAGGTACAAAAAATGTTCCTATTTTGCTCTTAGACTCTAATTTGGACTGCAATTGTGTTAGTTATATGGGTAAGTTGTCTTTGTTTGTGTGCTAAACCAAGAAGCTGAACATAGAAATGAAAATTCTCGTGGAGAATTGAAAGAGATAAAGTCACGAAAATTTTGAGTCTATTACAGGTGTTTGAGATGACAGAGGATTATTTTAGGGTTTTATATGTTGGATTTTGAGTCTATTACAGGTGTTTAACTTTTCATGTGCTATATTATTTTTAATGATTTTGTTGACTCCAGTCTTTGAGGTTGATTTTAAGCCTCTAAAATTTTTTTTGTTGAGAAAGAAAGCATGTATTTTACATCAATATTTCCAATATGGTAAATGTTTTCTTTCCAATCATGAAATTCACACTGCTTGTTAGAATTATAGTCGACAATGTACATATACATGTACCAAAGAATCATGGAGTGTTTGTGGTATGATGATATGGGGATTCTATTTTCTTACATGTATTGGGTTAGGGATCACTTATAACACAAATCTGCATCAATTTTAAAGTACCAAAGCTTATCAATTTTAAGCTGACTATTGACTTTTCTTCTAGGATATTACTTCTAGCTCTTTTGATTGCAGAATTGGCTTTCTTATGGAGATCTCATCTATCAGAGAATTAGCTGATATAGTAAGAATTATGAATATCTCTTGTAAATAATGATATTTGAATCTAGGGTAACTTTTTGAGTATGAGAAACAGAGCCAAGTGTATGTAACACACGTCCAGTACTTATTTTTGCTTCTTGCTTCTGATTGATCTATATTGGATAGTCTATAATACTATGGCTCAATCTTCAGACATGATGCCCTTGCAGATGAATTAGCCATGCTGAAGCAAGTAAAGGAGTTTGCTGCAAAGGGTCTCAGTCCTCCAAGAAAGAATGGATTTGCCAGGTACTATTTCTTTTGAAAACAAATTAATTTAATTTGTCAAGTCTTCCTCTTAAGTTCTCAAAAATATTTGATCTTTGAGGTATTGATGCATAGAAGATATGATGGATAACATATGTTTTCTTGGCTGCTTTTAAAATTGTATTTCCCAGGGCATCCTCCATGTCACCAAATGCAAGAACGACCATAATAGCTTCACTTGAGAACATGCTGAGTATATAATCTAATTCACTTGTTGCAATACCTTCTAAACTTTCTGAGGTAGAAGAACGAGAAAGAGCCATCTCTAATCGTGGACGCTGGAATCAATTGCGTTCATTGGGAGAAGCGAAGAATTTGCTTCAATATATGTTTAATTCTGCTGCACATGCTAGGTCCTTTGACCTATACCTTTTTTCTCTATAATTAATTATATTTTTTTCTTCAATTCTCTATAAATAAGATAACTAAACAATTTTCTAATTGAACAAAGCACAATTATGATATTGTATACTGTTATGAATTTGTGTGTTGACAATAGGTGCCAACTTTGGGAGAAGGACATGGAGATAAGGGAAATGAAAGATCAAATAAAAGAACTTGTAGTTGGTCTCTTACGCCAAGTGAGATAAGAGAAAAGAAGTTGAGAAGGAACTAAAAGTGAGAGAACAAGCTAATGGAAGCACACTCGCTACACCACCTTCTGTAACAATATTGTTACTGAGTTATCTGCTAATTACATTTACTAAAAACTTTAATTAATAAGATTGGAATTCAACTTACTTCCTCATAAGGTAATTTCTTCTTTTTGATGGCACTAGTGCAAATCGGGGATAAGAACACGGGTAATACGTCTCGGTTTTTAGAAAACCGAGGCATATGCAAAGGCGGTGGCATTTTTGCAATTTTGACGAACTTATATGCCTCGGTTGCAGACGAACCGAAGCATAAAAGCAAAATTAACTCGATTAAAAGCAAAACCGAGGCCTAATCACTAGTAAAAAAACAAAACCGGTGGCATTTTCGTAGTTTACGTTAACTTTTTTGACCCGGTTTAAGGGGAACCGAGGCATATAGATAATATGACCTCGGTTCAAACCCCACCCGATGCCTAACACCCCATAGAATGCCTCAGTGCACTTGGACCCGAGGCAATATACCTATCTTGCCATAACCCTCTCCTCGCACTTCGCCCTCACATAACCCTCTCCTCTTCCAACAACGCCCCCTGCTTCTCTTCCTCCCCAAACCCTAACGACTCCCACCTTTCGCCGTCGCGGCAATGGCGTCTCCTCCACCTTCGCTTCCTCCGCCTCCTCCAGATCCCTCAAAACTCCCTCATCATTCGCCTACAACTACCGGATCGCCATCGCCTTAATTCCATCTGCCTTATTCCTCCTCGACCTCGGTGGCACCCTCGTCGTCGCCATCCTCGATGCCCTCAGCCTCAAGCCCGCCGCCTTCTTTGACATGTGGTTCTCTCTTATCTTCGCCCAGCTCGCCTTCTTCCTCTCCGCCCCCTCCTCCCTCCTCGCCGCCTTCAACTCCTCTGTCGCCGTGGCTGCCATCGCCTCTTTCCTCTACGCCACACTACCTTTCTCCTCAGCGTCTGGTCCTCTCTCCAGTTCAAGTGGCTCCTGCTTAAAATCCCTTCCATCGTTGTTGCCCTCGAGCGCCTGCTCTTCGCGTGCCTCCTCGTCTCCGCCGCGGCGGAGGGCTACGTTTGGGGATTTTTGGCCAATTTTCTACAAGACATTGCTCTGTGCCCATCCCCAATTTTCTGGCCCCTCCATGCTGCCCCAGCTCTCGCTCGAAGACATTGCTCTGTGCCACACCGACGGTGGCTTCAACTGCTCTAGATGCGGTGGAGGCATCGAGGTTGGAGCCTGGAGTGGAGAAGAGAGATGAGTACTAGGTTTTGAAGGAAGAGTACAAGGGGGCATCAGCCCTCAAGAAAAGTTGAAGCTTGAGAGAGATCCCATGAAGATGTTCATGGAAGGTGGGATTGAGGATCTAGCTAAGATGTCCCTTGAGGAAATTGAAAGCTCCAAGCACGTTAAGGATGATATTGATGTAGGCTTAAGTGGCTTGGTCTTTTTCATAGGAGAAAGCATCACTGTAAGTTTGACCTTTCCAACTTCCTTTTGCTTTGATTAGTGGAAACAAAGAGTTTGTATGAATTCATTTTTCAATAAGTAATCCTGAAAGAAAGAAAGCTTGAAAGTATACGCTGAGTCTCAAACTGTGAGGAGCACATAAGTTGTTCATCTTTCTGGTGTTTGAACTCTATTTAGAATTTATAAGTGTTAACTTTTGGTATATTATTATGATTTTTTCCTGTCTACATTTATGCATACTGTTAGTCCTTATTCTTGGGTTTGTTTTCCTTTTTTTCCTTGACTGGATAAGAAAACTACAATCAAAGTGGTAATGGCTTTTTTTGATTTATCATTTCAGGTTGGTGAATTTTTCTCTTCAGCAAAAAGTAATGTCGTAGCTCAACAGAGAAAGCTTATTGACAGCCCATTACTATTGGAACAGAGAAAGCTGGAAGCCCAGATAATTGTTGACCTCTGTTTTACTTTCATAATAATATGTTGCTTTCATTTCAATTGTACAAATTCACTTCACCGTGGAATCTAATTTAGCATAATTTAATTTACAATTACATTTTCATTATTGTATTAGTGATTGTATTGGTGATTGTATTGGTGATTGTATTGGTGATTGTATTGGTGAATGTATTGGTGAATGTCAATAAGCTTTCTCTGTTGAGTATACTTTCAAGCTTTCTACTGGAAAAAAGGAATAATCCCTCTTTACTGGAAAAAGAAAAAACCCTCTTCTACTGCCTTGGTTCAACTTCAAACCGAGGCATAATCCCCCTCTACTGCCTCGGTTCACCAATAACTGAGGCCAAACGTTTGGCGAAAAAAATAGTCAAAAAAGGAACACGTCTTTACTGTCTCAGTTGCATTTGAACCGAGGCAAAAACATACACCTTTTTGCCTCCGTTCTGAATCGAGGCAAAAAGTGGTAGACTTTTTGCCTCGCCTGTATATACCTCGGTTGTAGAACCGATGCATATAGACGAAAATAACCGCTGTCGTTTCCCTTTATTGTACTAGTGTGGACGTATTCAGCGCGTCAATTTTGTTATATTTGGTATAGCTAGTTATAGATTCCAAGTACCATAGTTAAAGATTCCAAAGTAAAAAGTTTGTCCTAATTATTTAGTTAAAAGTTTTGAAATTTTGAGAGGAAATTTTATTTGGTCCAGAGGGATATTGAAAAAGGAAAATTAATTACTGCATTAAGCTTTTGCAAGCCAATCAAAATTTATATATTTTTTATCAAACACCAGACATGCCATCAATCTAATTTATATAATAAAAAATTGATATCCCTTGTAATTCAAAATAGTAAAACCATGAATTTTATTCTTTAATTTATGTTAAATGTAAGAATCTGCCTCATATTTAAATTTTCATCCGTTATATTATGATTTAACCCATTACATCTTGTTGAGTGTCTGCTACACTGGCTACACCTTCGATAAAGGTATATATAACTAATTGTTGAGTTGTCTGCTAACTAAGCCTATAATTAAGGAACAGAGGTACTTGAACTCCAATATTTTTGTGCTTAGTGATAATTCTTTGTTTTCTTTCGTTTTTTCTCTAACGAACTTCTTTATCAACATTTTAAGAGAGAGAAATAAGAAAAATAGCTAAAATTAACTTTTTTTTACAAATTAAATTTATTTTATTTATAAATTAATTTTTAAAACATTTTTTCATATAAATTAGACTTGCTTCTTTTTCTCATCACTTTTTTTTTTTGTATTTTAGAAGTATTTATGGATCAAATAGTAAAAAAGTTATCTTTGTAATATTGTGGAGCTTTGTGCAATAAGTTTTATCAAAACTCATGGATTTTATTAAAGTTTTAGAGAAAATCTGTACAGGGAAAATTTATTCATGTAATAATAATAGATCATATATTCTAACTGTTATTTTGTTCCCCTTGACGTGCTCATGAATTTCTTGGCTTTCATGTAGGTTATGCAGAGAATGATATACGTGCTGAATTTTTGTATGATTATAGAAGAAAAGAGTTAGGCTTTGCCACATATCAGGTGATATGTTTTAGGATCAGTCCTATTCATGTGGCTCAGTATTTTTCGAACCACAAGAATTATCTTAGACACATGCATTGGAAATAATAGAGCACTAGGTGCAGTTAAATTAATGGTGACCATTCTTTTTTAAATTTGTCTTCAGTTAAAACTTCTTGCAAACCACTGTCAAACCTGTGGTCTCAAAAAATTGTATAGTCCAATATTCTTTAAACGAATACATAACTGACCTTTCAACTTTTCATTTTTGCTATATTTTGTGCTAATTATTAGTTATATATAATTCGAACATTATTATCCAAAAAAGTTTAGTATGGTATTGATCTGACATCCATCGTTTCTTTCAACAGAGTAATATAATTGGTTGTTGAAGTAATGTATATATGCCTGCCAGTCTTCAATAATGTTGTCCAAATCTTGGAAATTTTGCCATAATTTTTCACATATGGATGATCTTGGAGGTATGTTGCAATGTAATGTTTGGACAAAGGTACCCAAATAATGAAAAACGAAGATGTCGCTTGCTTGAAGACAATCGTAGATTCTGGACAGACAAACTATCTTGGAAAATAGTCTGTTCATACTAACAGTACAAGTACAAGACACAAAAGAAAGAATTTTTTGTCAAGTCTTGGGAAGCTTATTGTGTATGTTATTCTTTATTGCAAGCTCTTACGGTCCTATGGTGTTTAAGAAAATTGATTTTTGTATATAGGTTCTATGTTGTAGCATTTTTCACATAACAGGAGGAAATTCCTGTGTAGTTTTTTAATTCTCTAGTACTAGACGTGTGTTATTTTATTATTTAGTAGTTTATGATATGTTTTCTTAGTTATTTAATTGATTATGGTCACTGTTACTTTATAATTTTATATTATTTTGATAATATTTGTAGAAAACGTATATTATTTGTCTTGGAAGTACATAGTATCAATCTTATTTAATAGTTCTTTACAAGTTTCAATGTACATGTAACAGGATGTTCACGAGGAGTAGGCGATATTTCTTTTAACATTTTGTAGATGGTTAGATGTATTTAATATTATATCTTGAGTTTAGGAACTATTTTTTTGTGTAACTATGTTAGGTAAAAATATTTAGGAACTTTGTTAGGTAAATATAACATTGAGTTTAGGAACTATTTTGATGTGTTAATAATAAAAAATATATTGATTATATTTTGAGTTTAGGAACTATTTAATATTACATTTTGAGTTTAGGAACTATTTTTTGTGCAACTATGTTAGGTAAAATTATTTAGGAACTTTGTTAAGTAAATATAACATTGAGTTTATAAACAATTTTGATGTGTTAATAATAGAAAATATATTGATTATTTTGCTTGTTATAGATTATTTAGACTATATTTTGGGATTGATATGGATAGTAGCACATGCAAATCTACATTTTAAGAAAACTCACTTTTTACACCGGTTATGACTCTAACAAGTATTAAAAAAGTCTCATTTTTTATACCTATTTTAATTTTGCCAGGTATAAAAGTAAGTCTTTTTATGTGAGATTTTCCATACCTATTCTATGAACATTAGGTGTAAAAACCATTCTTTTATACCTACTCTCGGATCGGTATAGAAAAACAAATACTTCTATTCCCCCCACTTTTATACCCACTCAAAAACAGGTATAAAAACTCATTTTTAATAGGTATAAAAAACATTTTTTGGCATAGTGAGCATCTTATTATTTTACCCTGACCTAGATAAGAAGCAAACAGAGGCAAAAGAGTATTACTATGTATACAAGTTTGACTGAGAATAATTTTGCGAATAAATATGTAGTGTTTAGCACTAGTACAGTAAGAGAAAACGACAACGGTTATTTTCGCTTATACGCAGCGGTTCAGCAACAAAGGCATATACAAGCGAGGTAAAAACCGAGGCAAAAAGATGTGTGCTTAAGCCTCAATTCAAATCTAACTGAGGTAGTAGGGGGTGCGTGCTTATGCCTCAGTTCAAATCCAACCAAGGCAGTAGAGTGATTTTTTCTTTTTCGCAGCATGTTCAGTTGTGATATTGCAAGCTCCAAGCAAACATCAAAGGAAAGATTCATCATAAAGATTTTAGAACTCAGAATAGGTCTTCAATTAATCCTTTTTTGGCGACCCTTCAAAAATCAAGCTTTCAAAACAGAAATATGCACCTCCCTTGATTAGTCAAATATCAATATGCAGTTACACTCTACTTCGTTAACATTGCTCTTACCAAAGTTACCTGTTTTCAGTTCAACTTCCCTTCCTTCCCAGATGACTCTAATGTATGGCTGAGCAAGAGTTCAAGAATATTAATTGATGCAATCCAAGTAACCCCTGAAACTCTAGGTCTAATAGATCATTATTCTAGATGTTTTTTCTACATAAAGCCATACCAACTTTGGAAAGAGAAGAACAACCAAAACCAAATAGCTTCCTTCAACACCACTTTTGTGCTCAACATAACTCCGGAAACTATCCCTGGTGGTGAAGGCTTGGCCTTTATCTTAACTTCATATAGGACTGGACTAAACTGTAGAATAGCTTCCTTCAACATCAAATGACATTATTACTCACTTAACCACTGGATTGGACTGCAGAATAGCAAACATCAAATGATATTTTCACTGCAACCCACAACGTCCACCGCTCCATCCTGCAATGAATCAGAAACCCAAAAAATCAACCCCCAAGACGAAATCGAACTCTAAATCACTAAAAGAACAAGAAACCATAGAATCAATCAAACAAAAAACACAATCAAAATCAAAGAACCATAATCCAATTTAAAAGGCGGTAAGACAACGAGAGGTATACTCGGAGCAACTATCAATCAATCTCTGAATGTCATTGCCAGTAGCAATGTCAGAATCGGCCAATTTTGCCTCCTCGAGTTTCTCAATCTCCTTCAACCACAGTTCAACATGCAACCTCTTCTTCGTCAGTCTATAATCCTTCTTCATATTGTCCACATTGTAAAGCGCGTCATTTTCTTCCCTCTTCTCCTTCTCCTTCGATCTTCTTCGCCCTTCGTTCCAATTCTCGTTCATCTCCGCCACGAACGCTTTTGTCTCCTCGTCGGCCTCGGCCACGGCGTCAATCGCTGTTGCGGGGGGAGGAAGAGGAGGAAGGGAAGTTAACGTCACTTTCCCATGGAGCTCGCATCTTCAGTGTTAAGTCCTCCAGCAGCCACACCGTTTCCCAAGCCTCGTTCCCGAGAAGAGGAACGAAGCCTCCCTCTCGGCAACGCCAAAAGAGAAAACCCTATTTTGGCTTGCGTGAGACCCCTGGTGCTGCCTCAAAGTTGGGTCTCTTTGTGAGAAAAGAATCAAGACGAAGAAGGAGAAAATAAATCTCGCTCCCTTGCGCAATGTCGATCCAACGCGGTGTCGAATAGAGAAGAGGAAGAGGATGAACACCCCCTTTCGCGATGCAGAATTCCCCCAATGCGTTATCTGATACAAGCCCTTAATTTGGTTCAAGGGAAAAAAAAGAAACAAGGGCCGAACCCTTAATTTGGTACAAGCCCACTTGAAATCAAAAAATAAAAAAAATAAAAACTATTTGTGTTGTGGAGGAAGAAGAAAGCTCGTGGAGGAAGACGATGCCTGTTCGCTCAAGGAGGAAGAAAAAGCATTGCTCGCGTCATAAGATTTTTTTGGTAGGTCTGGGAGGCTTTTATGCCTCGGGTGATTAGCAAACGAGGTAGTAAGGCATTTTTATGCCTCGAGTGATTAGGAAACCGAGGTAGTAAACTATTTTTGAAAATGGTAGTCTGACTTGTCAGAAAAGACATGTGCTCTAAGCAAGGTTATATGCTTCAGTTGTTTATTTAACCGATGAAATATACCTCTTACACCTCGGGTCCCCTTGAACCGAGACATATAACTTCGTAATAACTCCGAAAATGTCACTGTGTTTTGATATACTTCGGTTTTTACAAAACCGAAGCGTATATAACGATATAATAATCTCTTTTTTTTACTAGTGTAGATGTTTTGTTTTTTGTTGGGCATCCATAGCTAGAAGAAGATTGTAAAGAAGAGATTTGACATTGATTGATATGAATATAAGAGTGGAATTGGTGACCCAATACTTAGTGAAAGTTTGAGCTTAAAATAGAACAGATAACAATAAAGAGAAACATTTTCAGAGTTCCACCAACTTTTCAAGAATTTGGAACAAGAGGGGCAAGCTTATAAGGAATCCAAACAAAAAGCACCATGCAGACATTCCTTTCTTCATTCAAACCAATATCAATCACCATAGACAAATGAAAATGTAAAGGGTTTTAAGAACTTCAAGTGGCAGCAAACGACGGAAGCAAAGGCAGCGGAGCAGTGGTGGAGCGGCGAGAACGATGGCAGAAGTAGCGCTTAGAGGGAATACTCCTATTGTTCGCGCGAGAAATAGAGCCACCCAACTTGGACAGCGGTTTGCTGGAGACAATGGAGGCGAAGGAGGGGGACGAACTGTGGCAACACGGCGGTGGATGCACGGAGAAGACAACAATGGCCAACCCGCGAGATTAATCGAAACAGAGACCGCGTTGTGCGACAGAAATGGAGAACTTTGCGTTTGCTGATGGAGGTTCGCATTGCAGCAGTTCGCATTTGGTGGTTGCTTTGGTCGAAGAGAAAGAAGGGGGCTCTGGTCGAAGAGAAAGAACTGTAAACCCTTTTTTACGATTCTATAAAATAAACCAAAGGGATATTATGTCGGTTTCACGAATAACCGAGGCAGTACGCAAGCTACTAAAGCGGTTCAATAGAAACCCAATGCCTACACATGTCAAAAAAAAATTTAAAATAAACCTATATGCTTCGGTTGGCATCCAAACCGAGGTAGTAGCACATTTTGGCACCGGTTCTTAGAAAATCGAAGCAGTCTATGCGGACAGAACGCATTGACGCAAACATTTGTCAAATGAAAAGCCTGAATACACAAACTTTTATGCTTCGGTTGACTTCCAAACCGAGGTAGTAGTTGGTTTAGACACCAATTCTATGAAGAACCGAAGCGATATGCCTTTCACAAAAAGGTAGCCAGTCTGACTTGTAGAGGGTAGTTGAGTTGTAGAGAGTTTTATTCCTCGGGTGATTGAGATAACCGAGGTAGTATCACGTATAGGCATTGGTTCCCTTATAACCGAAGCATATAAGTTCCTGTTAATTACATAAACGCCACTTCATTTTAATATGCCTCGGGTTTTCCAAAACCCAAGCGTACTGGGCGCGTTAAAAAGTTGTTTTTTACTAATGATTGGGCTTGAACTCTGAATAGTTTGTTGATAAGATATTTTCTGTTGATATACTTTCAAATTAAATCATTTATCTTTAAAAATATCAACAAAATTATCTATTTCATTAATGTCCTTCTTAAATTTCCAAAATTACAGAAAAGCCCTTGAAAGTTTCCCTAATTACAGTTTAACCCCTCTTCTTTCTTTTCCACAATTGCATTTTAATCCCTTAGTTGACCAGACTTGACCTAACCTTGACCAGAGTTGACCCTTTGACCATATTCATTATCTAATGGAAGCCTGCCACGTGGAAGCCCCTTTTCCACCCCAAAATTAGGGTTCTGCACTTTGGGAAAGGGCTTGCTACGCCTACGCCGTGAGAAGAAGGAGAACACTACGCGTTGTTTTGCTCTTCTCCCTTGCGGCTGCACATGGTGATTTTTTGGGTTTTTGGTTTGGCTTTGTAGGTCTGAAAGTTATGGTGGGAGCGGTGGTTTAACGGCACGCACTAGTGGAGGCATGGACACGACGCGATTAGGATTTGCTTTGTGTCGAGCCGCAATGGTGGTTTAGGCGAGTGTGAACGAAGCTCGCGTGAGGATGACGATGAACGTGGTGCGCGACGAAGAGGTTGGAGGTGTGCCGTGATTTGTTCCCAGTGAGGTAGGGTTGGACGAAGATGAAGATGGTGAGCGAGAAGCGTGAATGAGAAGGCCATGGTTGATGCGTGTTGATGTTCGACGCTGGCTCGAGGTGACTATGGAGACGCTACTCTTACGAGTCGTCAAGGAGATGGTCTGGTGAGGTTGATCGGTTTCACGATGGCGAGGCGTGATGAGGAGTTCTCACGGTTCTGTTTCACGACTGGATACTAGAGGTTTCTCTACATTTTTTGGATTTGCAGGTGATGAAAGCAAAGGAAATTGGCAACGACAACTTGTGATCCGGTGAGATGGTACGCGAGGAAGATGATGGTGGTCGTGCAAAATGGTCGCGATGTGACAACAGGAACGCTGATGGTCGTGTATGTAGGGATTTTTAGGAGGTTCAAGAGTAAAGACTGTCTGTTTTGTACATTTTTTGTTATTTTCCAAACAAAATCTGATTTTGGGCTTTAATTTGCAATTTGGACCAATAAACTTGTAATTTAAGCTACACAAATAAACGTAAGAATTTTCAAGAATAATTTATGCAATTAAAATCACTTTTTAAGCCCCTTTTATTTCCAAACACAATAAATCCAATAATCACAAATTCTCTTCAAATCAACCATTTAAGCGCAAATATGCCATCAAAAATTTAAATTTTAAAACATAAATACGGACATAAATATGCACTCATCAGTCTATAATTAACATTTACCAATGGATCATATGTGGTTAATAAAGTGCATTTTTTCTATAAAATTATATTTGTGATAATTATAATTATAATTATATATATATATATATATATATATATATATATATATATTCTTAAATTTAACTATTTTATTATATTAAATTAAATGTGTAATGATTTCTTTAGTAATTTTATAATATTAAAATAAAATATCACACAACTCTTTCTCTCCCATATTCCATGCTTTTTGTTTACTTCCAATTAACAAGTCCAACATTTTATTCAACTTATAAGGAGAATGTTAATTATTTAAGTTTTGGAGAGATCGTATATATTTTAATTTATGAACACCAATGTATTAAGCACTAATAACAATAAATAAGATAAAATTATGTGCTTTTTTCTACTCTTACGAAAATTATTTCTTTCATTGGAAAATCATTATCATATATAATAATATTATTACTAAAAAAATAAACAACCTGTGCGTAGACTATTTAATAAAACTTTTCCTTTTATTTAGATGCACATATCAAATTAGCTGATGAACAATTAAAATGAGATAATATCCTGGTATATTTGATATATATATATATATATATTTCAATCAATATATATTTTAAAAAGATTTATTCTTAAATAATTGTTTATTTAAACTATTGTTAACAAAAATATTATATCACAATTTAAATTCAATATATAGTTTATATATTTAAACCAAATAAATATTTATTTTATATAATAATAAAGATATATAAGTAGATAACTTTGGCCTATCAAATGTAATTTGATTATTTTTAGAAATTATAACACTTATATTTACAATAAATTAGGATTAATTATATATTTTGTATTTAAAATTATTTTTTTCTAAAAAAACCTATGGTTGATTTTAACTCACAATACATTTATAAATATTTTGGTCTTATAAATTTCTTTTATGAGGAACTTTTTAACTGAGTTTTTCTGACGTTAATCAACAAAAGTCAAGGTCAATCCATGTTAAGAAGGTCAAACTAAACGTTTATGCATCACCGTATTTATACAAATAAGTCAAATCATATTAATAATTTTTTATTAGTTTTATAATATTAAAATAAAATATCACACAACCGTTTTTTCTCGAGGTCTTTCTCTCCACATCTTCATGCTTTTTGTTTACTTCCATCCAATAAACAAGTCAAACATTTTATTCAACTTATAAGAACAATATTAATTTTTTCATTAAAATTATTTAATTCTTAAATAATTAAATTTTAATTATTTAAGTTTTGGATAGATCATATATTAATACTTTACCTTTTACTAAAATAAATTAGAAAAATTCCTTTAATAATTTTTATAAAGAAGGAACACATGAATTAATTGTTAGCTTTAGTTTGAATTAATTTGAAGTGATTTTTTAAAATTTGGAAATTAAAACTTGGAAATTATAAGTATATATAAAAATTTTCTTTTCTTTCCTTATCTTCTTAATGAATTGAAGTTGAATTTTAAATATAGCTAAATATCAATCTATACATATATATATATATATATGTTTAATGTCTCAATAGGTCCCTATTTTCACCCAGAATTTCAAATAGGTCCCTTTCTTTTTCGCCATCTCAATTGAGTCCTTATTTTTATAAAATTGAATCAAATAGGACCTTTCCGTCAAATTGAAATGATGCCGTTAAGAAGAATATGCTTTATTTCTGGGTGAAAATAATGACGACGTCATTTCAATTTGACGGAAAGGTCCTATTTGATTCAATTTTAGAAAAATAAGGACTCAATTGAGATGCCGAAAAAGAAAGAGACCTATTTGAAATTCTGGGTGAAAATAGGGACCTATTGAGACATTAAACCTATATATATATATATATATATATTGATATATATATATATATATATATATATATATATATATATATATATATATATATATATATATATATATATATATGTGTGTGTGTGTGTGTGTGTTTAGAGTTTTTATTGCATATAGCCATAGCATCCTACTTTGGATTGATTGCATTGAAGGAAGAAATATTGTCCCAAAGTTGAATTAGAATGAAGATCATATTCTCACTTGTGTTAGTTATGCTTCTTTCCATTGGGATTGGTATGCTTTGATTTTGATATGTTCATGTTGTAGTCCACTGTGTTCATAAAAAAATTGTTGTATTTTAAACAAGCTTTTTTCTTTTGTTGCAGAAAACGAAGGAACAGTGAAAGTGGCAGAGGGAAAAATCTGTGATGTGCAGTTGTATAACTACTGTGATGAAGACTGTTACAGTGATTGCCCAAAGCTATATGGAGCAAGAGCACTTGGTATGTGTAATCCTGATAGTCTAGTCTGCATATGTCGTAGGCGATGTTAAGTTTTCACCACATTCTTGAACTCTTCCAACATTCTACAAACTTAATTCTAAGACAGTTAATGTCACGAAGAAATTAAATAAATATTATAAGTAAAACAAAAGATACTATGTTGGTTTTGGAGAGAATTGTACTATCTTATTTTAAACTTAAAAAAAAAAGAAACAAGATACTGCATCGGTTTCTCTTTTTATTCAAACTAGTGTGTTTGATTTCTTATTTTCACTTCTTCGTGTTCGCGGCCGTGCTTTATTCAGCATTCTTATGCATCCTACATTTCCACGCCGCCATTACAGAACCTCCCTCCCATTTGCAGACCCTCTTTTCCACTGTCGCTGGTATCGCTTTGCCTTCATAACCTTGCGTTTCCACCTAGCCTTCGTCGTATGCCCCTAGGTTGTGGTGGCTGTTCCAAATGACTCCCATTTGTTAAAAAAAACTATTGATTATTTACTTTGTAAGACTAAAAACTTTAAAATAATGAAAAATATTCATTTTTAATAAAATAATTTTAAATTCTAAAAAGTAATTAAATTATGAAATTAACTTTGTGAGAGAGACTTTAAGAGTTAAATTTTATGTTTCAATTTAGTATAAAAACATTAAACAATTTTCAATTTTTATTTTTAACAATCACGTCATAAGCTAACAAGCCCTCCAAAGAAATTTACATTAAGTTCAAAAGTCAAAAATCTATTAATTGTTATATTCTAATAAAAAGTTTTATTAGTTTCAATTGACTAATTGATAAAACTCTGTTTAAAAGTAAGGCTCGCTATATCTACAAGAAAAAATTATTTATTTCTTTATATTTTTTAGTTTTTTCAATAGTTATTCATTAATACATTAAAGCATATATTCTCTTTTTTATAATTATTTTTTCATAATGATATTTTATTTATAGTCGAAAAAAGTTATCGAATTAGTTTCGAAACTATAGTCACAATCAAAGTGTGATGTTATAAGATTATGAAAATCATCTTAATTAGTTGTGATAAATGTGTGTCAGAGTACAAAGGAAACATTATTAACAGATTCTAAAATGACTAAAAGAAAGTCATACCGACATTGGAAGTAAAAAGATAAAAAGTAATTTGCGTAGTTCTAAAACATATGTTAAAATTAAGCAATAAGTTAAATAATAAACATTTAAGCATCACTTTTCTGACGATAAGTTTATTACAAATATTATATAACAAAATAAAATATTTTTATATGCGATGCTGAATATAGTGCAAGGGCTAAGTCCGAATCAGACATGACCGTGAGTTCCTAGCTTGGGGATTAGTTGTGCTAAGGGACAGGCCCTCGAAACCCTAGGAACCAACGATTTGTGCTACGTCGTGTGGGTGTCACTAGTAAAAAATGTGGTTTTTAATTCGCTATATAGGCTTCGGTTATGTGAGAACCGAAGCGTATAAGAATTTATACATCGGTTAATGTAAGAGCTGAGGTAAAATAATGATATGACACCGGTTAATTCAAGACCCGAGGCATATACCACTATCCAGCTCAGAAAAAAGGCCCTTTTGCCTCGGGTGACTAGGCAACCGAGGCCTATACCTCTCCACTTTATTCAGACTTAACCTAATCCGCGCTTCTCCTTCCTTTACTCTCCCATTTTTCCTCTGCGCGTGCTTCTTCTTCCTCCTGCTCTCCGCGTGCCAGTGCTCGGCCCATTGGTGCCCTGCCTCGCCGCTGCTGCCTGTGGTGCTTCCTCCAACGACTCCACTCTTTCGCCACCGTTGAGCCTCCGCCGTTGCTGCTTCCGCATTGCTGCCTCCGCCGGAAATAGAAAAGGGCCAAGCCGCTCCAGATCCGCAATTGCTGCTTCCTCACTACTGCCTCCGTCGGAAATAGAAAAGGGCCAAGCCGCTCCAGATGCAGATCCGCCGCTCCAGATGCAGATCCGCCGCTCCAGATGCAGATCCGCCACTCCAGATGCAGATCCGTCGTTCCAGATGCAGATCCGCCGCTCCAGATGCAGATCCGCCGCTCCAGATCCGCCGTTGCTGCTTCCGCACTGCTGCCTCCGCCGTTCCAGGTCGGCGAGATCCACCGCTCCAGATCGGAGCCTTCCGTCGTCTCCGCCGCAGCGCTTGTCGTCAAACTCCTCACCGCCAGTCGCTGCTACCCTCTAACCCCTTCGAATGTCGCCGCCGCCCTAGACAGCAGCGTTTGCAGCCGCGAGTCGCCGTCAAACTTCTCATTAGTTTTAGTTGTTTCTTATCAAACTCTGTTCAATCAATGGTTTAACATTATTGTAATATTGTGTCTTCCTTCTTGTTTGATTCATGTATGATTTTCTTTTGATTGTTTTAGATTGTTCAATCAATGGTTTAACATTGTTTTAACATTGTGTGTTGTTTCTTGTTTGATTTGTGTATGGTTTTCTTTCTGAGTGTTTTAGATTCTTTAGCTGGAAAGTTCTGTTTGGCATGATGAATTGAGTTCTAAATCTGAAGAAATAAAAAAAAAACACGTCACGCTACTGCCTCGGTTCTTAGAGAACCGAGGCATATTTCTATCTCGTTTTATTTCGGTCCATAACCGAGTCATAAAGTTTGGCTTTTTTACCTTGCTCACATATGCCTCGGTTGTAAAACCGAGGCCTATAACCAAATCTAACCGGTGCCTTTTCTCATTATCCTACTAGTGTGTCAATGACATTTAACAGAATGCATGTCAATTTTTTTAAAACGTGTAAGAACATAATGAAAAATGGCAATTGGTTTGAAATTTGTTCTATTGAACCATTTGGGAACGTTTTCTCTCCTTCCCGCTAATTGTTTTGGGGTTTATGGTTGGTTATGCAAGTTTTTTTCTCTACCAATGGTTGTAACGTTTTCTGTCTCGATGGTTGTTTTGGTTTAAGGGTTTGGCAATATTGTGGTTGTTCATTGGATTTTCGATTTAGGGTTTAACGTTTCATTTAGGTTGGTGGGTAGTACGGTGGGTTGAGGGCATTGCGTTTAGGGTTTGATAGCAGCGAAAAAGGGATTCTAGGTGTTGGTGTTGCGTGTAGGGAGAACATTTGTTGATGAGAAATTTATGCAACCTGGTAAAAACCCAAGTCCTATGCTTGTATTGCCTCCTATGTGAACCTAATTTGTGGATGCTCTAATTCATGCCTTTTTTGTGTTCTCTATCTTATTGATTTTGTATATCTTTTTCATGTTTCAATTTGGGTGGATGCCCATAACGACAATGAGTTACGTCGAAGAGAAAGCGACCCAAGCAAAATATGTTTTCATGGAAGGGAAGAGTCCAACGGGATATGTTGTGAAGATGGTTGCGGATTTGAAGGATGGAGATGACGGTGATGGGTGAGCGGCCGTGCATTTTCCGATAGAGATGATGGTGGAGGGAATGAAGGTCGCGACCCATGTGGTTGAAGGGGCGGCGGGGTATGTAGAGCATCAAGTTAAATTTATTTCCTTTCGTTAGCAGATGTTGTGCCTTATTCAGCTCACATCTCATGCTATGTTGATATTTAGGGATGGGTCATGTAAACATTGCTGATAATTCATTTCAAGTTATTTAACTATTCAATAGTGTATAAAAAAAAACGTGACCCACACTATGAATGTACTGTACTTATTTTAACCTTAAAATCCTTTAAATAAATGCAATTAGGACCTTGGATCAAGTACAAATAATAAAAACTAAAAATAAAGTATAGCTGCCTCAAAATAAAAAAAAAATACTTAATCTATCTTTATCTTATATCAACAAAATAAAATAATAATGCACCTAAATAAATGGAAAATCAAAACTACCTATCCCTATTTTATCTCTATCAAAATCAAATTAAATATTATCAGACCCAAACTAATAAAATAAGATTCAAACAAAATTATTAATAAACTCCTAAAATTTAAATTTATTCCAACAAATAGAACATAATAAGAAATGTACCTTAAGACAGATTTTGAATACAACAATATAGAAACTTAAGGTGTGATGCCACAAACATTATTGGTAATATATATTGTCTTTGAAATGTAACAAACTTCAAATTCTCCGTTAGATCTTAATGCAAGGAGCTAGGAAAGAGACAAAGGATTAAGTCATTGATGTAGACAAGCTCAAGAAAATGAAACCAGAGAAAGTTTCTCCTTGGACTATGAAAGGGTTGATTATTTTGATAAGGAGGTTTGGGTTGTCTATCACCTCCGATGCACCGAATGAAGATGAGAATGACAAATATTAATAGATAGTGGGAAGCAAAGGTGGTTACATACAAAATTTTGGGGAACATAGCCAAGCTAGGACATAAGTAACATTATGAGCTTTTCAAAACTCTAAGTTTTTTTTTCTCTGATTGAGTTTCGCTAGAATTGCTTCTTGTTCTCATTTCACACCCTCAAATAATTCAGTTATATTGAGAAGGATGATCTCTTGTGATTCATGAAGAAATAGGAAGTGGAAAATGTGTTTCCACTTATTAAAAATAGGAAGCCTTATAACTGAATTCAAGAGGGGGTGAATTGGATTTAACCCTTTTTGAAAATCTTTTTAAAATCTTTAAAGAGTTCTTAAAACTTGAAATCAATATCCATAGATTTCATGAATCAACTAAGTAAAGAAAATGTAAAAGAAAGATCAAAGGACAACAAGATTTATACTGGTTCAGCTTACATTAGTGAAAAACAACGTATTACGTCGGTTATTTTTGGCTTTTAACGACGAATTAGAGACTGACGTCATAGCAGGTGACATAACTTTTACGTCGAATATCACGAGGTGATGTTAATAGGACAATTTCACGTCGATTATATCGAGATTTGACGTAAACCTAACGTCATTATTGTGCAACGACGTGAGGTTATGTCAGTTAGTAAAGAAATTGACGTTCAATATTTGAATAAATATTTATATTTATAGTAAGATTTGTCATCTTATGTACGAGGAAATTGACGTAAACTTAACGTCGATGAGGAAGATAATGGACGTAATGTTCACGTCGAAGTTCAAAGAAGATGTCAATTTTTGAGTAATATTTGAATAAATATTTATATTTAAAGGAATATTTGACGTCAAGTATAAAGGGATGGACGTAAGGTTAACATCGAAATTGTTTATATGGGACATTACTGTCGATGTTTGAACGTCAAATGGTGTGTACTTCGACGTTACCTTCAGTGTTTTTTTTTGGATTTGATTCGGTTTAGCTCATTCAACCAAACCTGAAATACAGAAACCAGTTTTCCAATTCATATATATTCACAGAATTAATTAATTTAAACCATGCTATCATCAATTCATCAATTCCAATTAAATAGTAAAACTAAAAGACGCTAATGCTATCATCAAAACTTTAAAGAACCTAGTTTTTCATTCATCTATTCACAGTATTCATCTATTCACAATAATCTACTAACAGTTTAAAAGTTGCACAAGTAAACAAATGCTACTATCATGAAAGGAAAAACCTAAAGCTATAGCTATTTAAAATGTTTATTCAAATATCGCGCCCAATCCTCTCTTATCGTCATTATTACTGAAGTGGACAATGGAGAGGTAGTGTTGAACTGCTACAAAATCAAGGAAACTTTAGTATTATATTCATTTTATTGTCAAAAGTTTATTGATATTTGTAAGATTTTCAAATGTAAATTTTTACCACAGTCCATTCCCCTCTGATTTATGCTCGGATGATTGCCTTCATCCATGACATGATGTAGTAACCACATGCACAAGAATCATTCTGCTTATTACACTAAACATGTGAAAGAACTTAGTCAAATGTAATGGTTTAAATTTGACTACGAAAATTAAAGGTTAAAGATCATCGAATTCCAACCTTAGGATATATAATTTCAAGTTGTTGTCCTCTGGTCCTAGTCACCACTCTAAACAAATTTGAAACATTTGAAACATTAGAAACATAAATTAATATATTAATATCATAATGAATTGATAAGAATGAATGTAATACTTATGTTTGTATCAAGGACTTCAACTCCGCTTTAATCTTCCTATGAAGAGAACAAAACCATACAACTTGTGCTTTTTTTGGAATGATCACCATGAGTTGCCAATGGCCCCTGTCATGTACCAACAACTAGTGAGTTAGTTTATTGATTAAAATTTGATAAAAGTTGACAATATTGGGAAACATATACACATCAATGTATGGTGCGATATATATCTCTCTGTTAGACTCAGTCATCCATGTTTGAATATATGATTTTCTGAAATCTAATGTGTTTCCAAATGGTTGAATGGTCTGAGGTTTAAGAAAGCCATAAACTGATGCCCGACCTGATTCAACTACGATGGTGTCCATGTACCTGTAAGAATAAAGTTAAGTATATTTATTAAAAAGTAATAATACTAATATACAAATTGGAAAATAACAAATAAAAAATTTACATGCACCATAGTTGTATGCATGAAATGTTGAGCATTTTTTCTCCACCAATGATCTCATAAGCATCATCGAAATTAATATACAATGGAACATGGCACTCGAGGCCAAATGTTCTTAACTCCCAGAGCATCTCTACTGGTCCTTTTCTCAACTTATTTAATTTGGAGGTCAATATGGATATAACATCATGGTCTTCTGCTTCCTCACGAGCCTCGTTCACAGGTTGAGCAATTGGTTGTTTCTCAGGACAGTAGACCTGCAACTCACATTTACAAAAGTTAGGAATCGTTTAATTATAACTTGAAGATTTAAGATAATAAAAAGAAGAATATAATACCGCTGGTGGGCCAAAATATGGCATGATCATAGCCTTAGGCCAAGCTAGAAATGCGCCTAAGGCCTCTTCCACGAATTCGATTTCAGATGTAGGAAACGGCACCCGAGCCTTGGGGTCTCCATGATCATCAATCATTACCCGCGCGTGAGTGGGCAATAAAGGAGCACCATGAATGGTCTGGCCTCCTGCAATCTGTCATCCCACGGCCACTACGTGCGGAGGATCCTCATCAACCAAAAACTCATACTGAATATTGTAATCAGTATGATCTGCAGTAGAGCATGAGCCTTTGGTGCTCACATGAGGTGCAGTAGGATCATCTGTAGGGGCGTCCTCCTGTTGTGACTATTGTTGTTGCTCTTGTTGTTGTTGTTGTTGTTGTTGTTGTTGTTGTTGCTGTTGTTGCTGTTGTTGCTGTTGTTGCTGTTGTTGCTATTGTTGGGTGATCAACGCAAGTTTTTCTTCTAGCATTCTTAAGCGTTCACCCATGCTTTCCTCTAATTCGACTTGCACCTGTTGCGTGATGCGACTAACCATTTCCTGAGTCACGACTTCTGTGCTTCTTGGTTTAGGGCCAAAGTAGTCCCTCACTCCAATAGCTCCTTCAACACCACGCACACGACCTGGACGGTCTAGCCGACCTGTGGCTGCTACTAGGAGGTCCTCCCTACCTTGTGCCACAAATGTGCCTTGACTATGTTGGTCAACCAAGTCATCCTGCATATCATAATGAAGCTAGACACATTAAAAGGTTTGTTACATAATTTTTTATGAACTATGGTAATCAGTTAAAAGTTTCCACTTACAATTCTCTGGGATATCTCCTAAGCAGACTGGGAAGTAAACTGGCCATTGGACTTTGTCCGTGCAGCCTTCCACAACTCATGTCTGGCTGATGGAGGTGCTAGATCAGGTGACTCAAGACCTAACTCCTCAACGCGACGTTTTCTCATCTTTTTCTCTAATAACGGATAACCACCACGTGACAGTACGTGTGGTGTATCATTAAGCTTCTACCTCTACTTGGCGGCTATCCCTTTAACCTATGAAAAAATGAAAATCATTAAGCATAAATCACAAATTAACACCTTGTGTGACTAGAACAAAATATTAAAAAAATACCTACCACTCAAGAGTAAGTCTAGATTCTTTAAACTTCACCCACTCCTCCTCAGTTATTTTATATTTTGTACAAGGAGTTTCGTTCTATGTAGAGCCAAAGAGGTATTGACGTGTCATTCTCGGTTTGAAGTCTCTCCACCGAACTGCAATGTGGGATAAAATCTTCTTCCTTATCCTCTCATCATTATGGATATTCCAATTTTCCTGTTAAAAACAAAATTAATGTTAAAGCATGATCAACAAAAATAAGTCAACGATGGAAGTAAAACATCTTAAACATACCAAAATATCCTGCCATAGTAGATTTTTGTCAACCTGTGGGACATCATACCAACAGGTAGTGACAAGAGGGACATGTGCTTTTTCCATCACGCCCAAGTAACTTTTGAACGATGTTGCATATGCCCCAATAGGCACAAATGTTCGAGGATCAAACTCCACCGCCACTGGTTTCTCATTAACCCGACGGGATGTGACATCAGGCATCCGAGTCACAGATCTACCCCCCCTCCCGTCGAACCTGATCCAGAGCTCGTCATACCTGTTTACAAAGTGTTAGTACATTATAGTTAGAACAAACAAAATAAATAAATTGTACAAGTAATTAAAACAATGCTAAGACACGTATTTATCCCATATTCCTTCATTGTGATCACATCGAGTTGCATGTATTCATCGGGTACATCATCGACCTTATTTTCAATGGTTCTTGATAAGAAGGAGCTTGTCTCAAGTATATCTAGAGACTCTTCATCATCAGTTGTGTGCATGGCTCTGCCTTCGAATACCACTGACCATTTATGATTCACTAGGTCAGTGACATAGAATATTTGTCTTGCTTGACTAGCCATAATAAATGGTTCATCCATGTAACTCATTTTGTTAAGATCCACCAAAGTGAATCCGAGGTCTTCTGTCACCACATCAGAATTATTGTCAACCCATTTACACTTGAAAACTGAAACTCTAAAAGTAACACAATCAATTTCCTAAATATCTTGTGTTATTCCAAAATAAATGATTGATGTTGTAATTGGATTCTTATCCTTGGAACTGGAAAAGTGTACAGCCTCAGCTTGTAGGGTAACTCCACTATTTTGAACTCTACTTTTATCGTCTTCCTCCTTTGAATAGAACAAGTAATTGTTTATGTAATAGCCGCCGAAAGTGATCACATCAGTGTTAGGTCCATGAGCTAGTCTCAATAGATTTTCAGAAACATTCGGAGTCACATAAATATTTTTCTTAAACCAAGCTAAAAATGATTTGTTATGTTCATTAAGTGTCCATTTTTCACTCATACGTGGATGTGCTGACTTTATTTCATCAATGTGTTGTGAAATGTAAGGAATAACATCCTCTGTGTTGTTTAAAATGTACAAATGTTCTTGATTAACTTCTTTTCCACTAACACTTTCAATCCTTACTTCTCGAACTCCCTTTCCTTCACGTATGTTTTCATGTATTTTCTTTGGAAGTCCTATTGGGTCACAACTTGGCATATAACTTGAGCAGAATTCAATGGCTTCCTCTGCAATGTAGCGCTCTATAATCGAAGCTTTCGGTCTTAATTGATTCTTAACATATCCCTTTAAGATCTTCATGTATCTTTCAACTGGGTACATCCACCATAAGAAAAACGGTCCACATATTGGAATCTCTCTCACTAGATGGACAATCAAATGAACCATGATATCAAAAAATGAGGGTTGGAAATACATTTCCAATTGGCACAATAGTCTGATGGCCTCATTTTGCAAATCATCTAACTGTCGAGGATCAACAACTTTCTTCCAAATGGCATTGAAAAACAAACTCAAACGTATGAGAATACCTCTAACAGAGGCATGTAATATGACTCGAATAACTACTGGTAAAAGTTGTTGCATTAAGACATGACAATCGTGAGACTTTAAACCAACCAACTTCAAATCTTTCATAGAAACAAGACTACTAATATTTGACGAATAACCTTGTGGAACCTTCACACTATGTAAACATTGACAAAAAAATTGTTTTTCTTTTTTTGAAAGAGTGTGACAAGCTGGAGGAAGATAATTGCGTCTTCCTATGGATTGCGGATGTAACTCAGAACAAATTACCATTTCAACCAAGTCTTGTCGTGCTTTCACTCCATCTTTTGTCTTTCCTTTAATGTTTAGTAAAGTTCCAACAACACTATCACATACATTTTTTTCAACATGCATCACGTCTATGCAATGTCGCACATCAAGTTTACACCAATATGGAAGATTGAAGAATATTGATCACTTTTTCCAAATGTTTTTCTCAACGGTCTTCTTTTTATGTTTTCCGAAGACAACATCAATATTCCTCACCTAGTCGTATATTTGTTCCCTATTACGTGGTCTGCACACTACATCATCCTCAGGACTTTCATTAAAGGGTTTTTTCAATCTACGGTAAGGGTGATTTCGAGGAAGGAATCTTCGATGTCTTGTGTACACAGTTTTCTGCCCATGCTTCAGTTGAAGATAGCTAGTATTTTCTTCACAAATCGGACATGCAAAATGACCTTTAACACTGTAACCACTCAAGTTCCCATATGTTGGGAAATCATTTATGGTGCAAAACAATATTGCACGCAAACGAAAGTTTTCTTTTGAATATGAATCGAAGACCTCGACGCCCTCTTCCCACAACATTTTTAAATTGTCAATTAACGGTTTTAGATAAACATCAATGTCATTTCCAGGTTGTCTAGGACCCTATATCATCATAGACAACATCATGTATTTTCTCTTCATGCACAACATAGGAGATAGATTGTAAATCATCAAAATAACTGGCCATGAACTATGTTTGCTACTTAAGTTGCCATAAGGATTCATACCATCGGTAGCAACTGCAAGTCTTAAATTTCTTGTCTCTGCACTAAATTCAGGAAATGTACCATCAATGTTCTTCCATTGTGGGGAATCAGCTGGGTGTCGAAGAAGATTATCACATTTTCTTCCATCAATGTGCCACACAAGATTCTTCGCATCTTCTTTAATAGAAAACAATCGTTTAAACCTAGGTACTATAGGTAAATACCACATGACCTTAGCTGGTGACCTTCATTGTGTTCATCATTATTTTCATCAAGTTTCTTCTTAAATCGTGACGAACCACACGTCGGACACACCTTCATTGAAGCATACTGATCTCTATACAATACACAGTCATTGGGACATGCATGTATCTTTTGGTATTCCAAACCCATTGGACATAGAATTTTCTTCGCATTGTAAATACGGATAGGTAACATGTTATTTTCTGGTAGCATCTCCTTCAGTAACTCCAACAATTCCGTGAAACTTTTATCAGTCCATTCGTTTCTTGCTTTCAAACAAAACAATTTCAAAGTAGCCGATAACCTTGTAAAATTGATGCATCCTGGATACAACTCTTGCTTTGAATTGTTCTTAAGACTACGTATAAATGAGCTCTTCCAAAATTTTCTTCGCCAACGTCACGTACCATTTCGTCTAAATGATCACTCACCCATTCGTCGACGTAATCCGAACCTCTTAAAGTTGTCGGCTTATATAATACTTCCCCATGCCAAGTCCAAACTGTATAACTTCTCATTATTCCGTAGATGAACATATGATCACGGATGTTGTCCAAGTCTTCATATACTTGATTGAGACAACAAACACAAGGGCAAAAATATGCCTCGTTCATTGGATTTTGCGTGTTCTTTAACATATTGTATGAACTCAGAAACCCCTCGCTCATATTCTTCACTAATATGATGCTGATGAATCCAACTTCGATCCTTACTACTACACTGAACGAAAAGAATCCACGGAAAAAAAAACTAACTTACGTTGAAAAACAAAAATAAATACCTATCATACTTGAAGGAAAAAAATAAAGTATCATAATATACGTACACGAACACAAATATCTATCATTATACATATATCATACGTCCAGAATCGACAAACACGAACACATATATCATACGTAAGAGATATTGAAGGAAAAAAAAAAACCAAACTTCAAATGGTGTCATTGGAGAAGAAGACGAAGTTCGCTGACAACAAACGAACACAAATACCATACGTTGAAGGAAAAAAAACTATCATAGTATCGTTGTACATATAGATATCATACGTTCAGAATCGACAAACACAACACAAACACGAGCACATAAATCATACATAAGAGTATTTTAAGAAAAAAAAACACATACTTCAAATGGTGTCACTAGAGAAGATGACAAAGTTCATTGACCCCGAATGACAAACAGCCTAAAGATAAACGAAAAAAAATCGGTCAACCTTAGGAATGAGAACCAAATGACATTACAAAGACAGAAACGACTTAAAAATAACCTTCTTTCTTTATCGCAGTCGTCCACCAAGAAGAAAGTTCAAGCAGAAATGGAACCGCGAAAAAACAGTGAGACTGTGTTTTGTTTTTACATTCAATAAAAAACTTTCACGTCGTATACAACAAAACTTTGATGTTATGTGAAGGGAATTGAAGTACTTGGGAGCATTAATTGTGTGCTTAATAGAATGTCGTATTCAGTGGGGCTTCGACTTTTTATTCTTTTTTCTTTAAAATCAAACATGAAATTTTTTTCTTTTTATTTCTTCCTTAATCGATTCAAGTTAGCAGTGTACTGAAATTTGCACTTTTAAACCAGTGATAAGTTTTTTATCAATATCAGAGCAGCATAATCTTCTCTTTTCAACTAGATTGAGGGTTAGTCCACATAACAATGCAATTAACATTCATAACTCACATATCGTTTACTAAAATAAATCTTCATTTCATTTCAAAATAAAACCGAAGTAGCACATAAAACCAGAGGTGACTTAATGCCATGAATACAAAAGATAAAAAAAAAATCCACATAGAAAAGTAGTCCCTATTCTTACGAAGAAGAATCCATTCAATCTTCATCAATTGACTCGTCATCAAAATCTTCAGTTTCAAAGCCAATGCCATTCTTGTTTCCCTTCTTCTCCCATCTGAAAAGAGTATCTTCAACGCTCTCATCCCTTTCAAACATCTTCCTAAATTGATCAACAACATATTTCTCAAAATCAGTTTGTGGAATGAAGGTAGTATGATCTGCAGCAGGAGTAGGTGTACTTCCAACAGTTAGCTCATCTCTAAAAAACCATCCATTCACAGTCCTTTCCAGCCCAATAGAAAACAAACTTAGTATACCAACTTTTTGTGACTTGTTGCACACAAGTATGACTTCTTGAGATACATCTACTCCTTGGAGTATCAACACCTGACTGATAAATTCTCTACATTGCAATTTGTGTGCATATTTATGACCTATAGCGATCATACGGTCTTTTAGTACCGCAACCCAGTTGGTTGGGATTCTAGTCTTGATAACATTCAATAAAATACATCTTCTATTGACATTCTGTCCTCGAAAAATCTTCCAGGCAGCAGTAGCCAAGTCAGGACATAAGCAATCAATTTCTCCTCCTTGTTTAAGCCATCATGTAGGTACTCCTTATCCACCGTGTACCTTTGTGGATATCTTAAGCAATTTACATATATAGCTCTCTTTGTTAGCCATCTATTTGACTCAGAATCACGGATATGAGAATCCAAACCTTCAGCTTTCAGTCCAGCAATATGTGACCAAACATTATCGTCAATAGTAATGTTAACACCTTTGACCCTTGAGTGAATGACCCCATTTACAACCCTCAGGTTTGTGTAGAAAACCTCTACCAAATCTGGATAGAAATCTCCTTTCATCTGGACAAAATCAAAAAGCCCTTGATATGCAATCCATTCTTGAAAAAGGAACCCTTCTTTCTTGAACAATTGCAGGTCCAGATACTTGTGAGGAACTACATATTTTATAACTCTCCAGAATAAAAACTTTCCTTGGATCTCGTCATCACTTATCCATCCAGATGGATTTGCATTTCTTGTAACACGGGCAACCTTCTCTTTTCTTCTAGATGATGATGATGAAGAAGCCATGTCTGGATAGAATTCTTGGAACGTCTTTCACAATCTAGTACTTTTTAAGTTCTCAACTTCGAAGCTTAAAATGTACAATGATTACGTCAAATTTTACTAGGCTTTGACATACTAATTGTCAGCCAGAAGACAAACAGTTTGACAAAAGACAAAGGTTACGTCGTATTCTACGGATATACGACGTTTTCTTCTTCATCCACGCGCCTCTTTTTCCTTTTTAAAACCTCTCATAACCTCCCAGTACCATTATATTTTAATATAATATTTACATTTTAAGATAACCTCCAATTAGAAATGCAACGTTACGAATATTCGAGGTTTTCTTCTTCAGCCTCCCGCCCTTTTCTATGCTTTTTTCATTTATAAACCTCCCATAACCTACCATTACCTTTATATTTTAAGATAAGATTTACAATTTTTTTATTTTTATATTATATAAATTTGTTTAAATTTATCTTGTAATATTTACATATTATAAAACATAAGAACGATTTGTCGTTGAAATTTAAAGAGAATAAAATTTTGTTTCTTTAAAATATTAATTTTATTTCATATGGAAAATAATAATAATAATATTTTATGAGAATTGTGTTTTAGTTATAGATCACAATAATTAAAATCATAATAAATATTTTTAAATTATTAAAAGTAATTTGAAATGAATGTTTAAGGCTAAAGAAAGGTATGATTATACTAAAAGACTTTGATTGATTTTTAAATTATAATACTTTAAGTTTGAGAATAAATTAAGTTGGCTAATAAACTAAAGGTTAAGATAGAATATCATGGACAAAAATTGAGATAGCTCAGTTAGAAAAAAAATATTTAGACAAGTTAACAACAAAGATGCATCACACCAAGTCAAAGATGGAGAAGAGACAACGTATATGGAGAAAAGTCAGACATATCTAGACCAAAAGTTAAGACATAATGGGTTGGGTCGAAGATTAAGGCAGGTTAAGTTTGAAGGTGGAGACTGGTTGGGATAGGCTGACCCGAGCCAAAGGTAGGATAGGGGCCTATCTCATGAATAATAATTAACATCTTTGTGGCAAATATTTCTTTTAGGGTTGTTTAGGTGCCTTAAACGTTTATACCTATATATAGGGACACCAAATACATATGTAGACACTTTAGAAGTCATAAATATGCATTTGCAACGTTGAGGAAGGATTCTTTTGGTTCTTGGTTTACAACTCCGATTCTTATCAAAGATTAACATCTTTGTGGCAAATATTTCTTGTAAGGTTTCTTAGCTTGACTTAAAGATTTGTATAAATGATTATGATATCAAAAAATACTATGATTAACATTATTAGCACTAGTGTAGAAAAGGCTTTAGACGTCTGTTGTTTTGGCTTTTTGACGTCTGACCTGCGCCCGACGTCTTTGTGGGTGACGTTAGTCAGACGTCCGTTGTGTCAGGCCCGACGTTTATATAGACGTCGGGCCTAACACAACGGACGTCTATATAAACGTCGGGCCTGACACAACTGACGTCTATATAGACGTCCGGCCTGACGCAACGGACGTCTATATAGATGTCCAGCGAAGCTACCCCGGACGTCTATATGGCTAAACGGGTTGTTTAGGGATTACGGGTTTGGACGTCGGTTTGTGCACTGCCAGACGTCTATAGACGTCCGTTTGTGCACTAACCGACGTCTACTGGGCGTTTTTTTTTAAAAAATCAATTTATTTTTGCATTAAAACCACACCTGAAAAACAGAAAATCGTCCCAGAACAATATATAGTATAATATATTTGCGTTTCATATAAAGAAAGTTCTACTTAATGTACAAAATAATCCAATACCAAAACTATCAATATATAAACTTATAAAACTAAAATTAATCAATGTTCAACAACAAATAAAACTGTTCCTAACTCCATCTTTGCAGAAGATAAGCTGTCCACTCCTGTCTTATTTGCCTAATCGTTTCCTCTGGTATAGGAGATGTACTCTTGAAGCGCTGCAAAATTGAAGACAGATTCATTATGGTTTCATATATGTTTAAAGATGAATTTGATTTGTAATGTATTCAAGGTATGCATCATTACCTCATTCCAGTCATCTATAATGACAGCTCGAATGATGGTCTTAATCCAACACATGACATAGAAGCCACATTCCCATGAATCCTGCTGCTAGTTACACTAAAATGATGCACTAAATCGTCAATAATTTAGATCATTCAATAACATAGAAAATGAATTAGAACTATAAATGACAATCAACCTTTGGATATAAATTTTGAACTAGTTGACCTCGAGATTTACTAATAACAAAGACATTATACCTCTAGAGTAGCGATGTGTGACATGATCAATGCTCGAGGCCAGGCTATAAATGAGCCTATGGCCTCCCACACAAAATTAATTTCTGGAGTGGGTACAGGCACCTGAGCCTGGGGATCCCGAATCTCGTCAATCGTCACACGCACGTGGTGGGGTAATATGGGAACACCATGAATAGTGAGCCCTCCCTCAAGCACTCGTCCGACAGCCACAATGCATGGGGGATCCCCATCAACCAACAACTCATATTGACCGCTGTACTGAGTAGGTTCTACAGCAGAGCATGATCCTGGCGTGGGAGTTTCACCGGGCCCCGTGTTGCCCTGCGTCATGGAATGCAGCTTCTGTTCAAGCACTCTTTGTATTTCTTTTTTTTCTTGTAGCTGCTCCATGAATCGTTGCTCCATGAATCGTTGCTCCAATGATCTCATGCTTTGGTTGAGTCTTTCCTCCGACTGAAGATCCATCTGCCTCAGTGCCTCCTGACTCATTGATTGAGTGGTTTTCTGTGTGGGCCAAAGTAGTCACGAAGACCAATCGCCCCAGGAACTCCACGTACACGTCCTGGGTGCTCGGGTCTTCCAATGGACGTTGTTAGAATGTCGTCCCTACCTTGGCCAACAAATGTTCCCTGAGTCTGCTGCTCAACCAACTCATCCTGCACATACAAAAACGAACATACTTAGAAGACATGCTGTGATAGATACACAATCAAACAATGTTTAGAATTTGAACTTACAATTCTTTGTGAGATCAAGGCTGCTGAGGAAGATGTCATGTTCCCATCAGATTTAGTCCGAGCAGCCTTCCACAGCTCGTACCTAGTAGGTGCAGGTGCTAGGTCCGGCGACTCAAGTCCCAAGGCATCCACTCTAGACTTTCTAAGTTATTTTTCCAGTTTTGCATAACCACCTCGTGATAACAAGTGTGGTGCATCGTTTATCCGTTGTCTTTCTTGGGAGGCTAACCTTTTACCCTGTGAAACCATGTACATAAATAAGTGTAAAATCATAAGAACTCAATGAAAGGTTTTAAGTTGTTAAGAAACAAACCTTCCATTCCTCAAACTCTCTAGATGCACGAAACTGTATCCAGTCCTCCTCTGTGAAGGTATAGTACTGACATGGATTTTGATCTTGTCTGTCTCCAAAGACATATATTTGTGTCAGCCTTGTCTTGAAATCCCTCCATCTTATCGTTATATGCGATAACACTTTCTTTCTAATTTGTATCGTGTTTGGAATATCATAATGTTGCTGTTTAAAACAAAACACTTGTTATTGATTTGAAAAGATGAAAGAAATAAGTATATCAACAGTGTTGTAAGTAAACATACCTGAATATCTTGGCATAAGAGGTTCTTGTCGACCTCTAGGACGTCATCCCAAGTTGCATGAAGGATAGAGACATGGCTTTTTGCTAACTTACCCAGATAACTCCTAAACCTATCAGCATTTGGCCCTGATGCCTGACTTGATCTGGGGTCAATGTCAACATGTCTCCTCTGCCCATCAACGCGTCCGGCTGTCACATCTGCCAATCGTGTGACGCCTCGACCACGTCTGGTTTGTCCCGATCCTGAGTCTGAGGCCGACATACCTGAAAATTTATACAAGGTTAGTAATAATTCAATTTTGATGAACATATATAAAGTCAATAATTAACTATCACAACCTATTAAGATATTGTTTTCTCCCAAATCCCTTCATTGTGATCACTACGAATTGCCTGAATGACATCGGCAACATCATCAACTGGGTCTTCAATGGGTCTAGATGGAACAGATGTTGTCTCAAGTATATCAAGAGAATCGTCATCATCATGTCCATGCATTTGTCCTGCTTGACTAGCCATGATAAATGGTTCATCAGTGATGAGAGGGTCGCACCTCTCACAAAAGTTGTGCATAAAAGAATGCAGTATAGTGCTAGGACATGACTCCTAGGTCGTCTCTCAAGGACCAAATTTGGTTCAAGTCTCAGGTCAAACACGCAGTGGGGGGGGGGTTTGTGAAAAGTTTGTGAATGCGGATGAACTAAATTAAAACTTGAAAATCGAACACAACCGAATATAATTGAAAACACTAAAATAAATTAACAAAGCATGAAGAACGAACGATCCTACAGATGACCGAACGGTTTCTAAACTTGGAAATGCAAGAAGATAAAGAAGTCAAACAAAACAGAATAGACAACATAGTGAGTGGAAGCAATAAACCGAACATGATATTCAACACCAAAGTGAAAAGTGCTTGAACCAAATTAAAATGCAACATTGAGTTTAAAAGTGAAAGGCAAAAAAAAGGTAAATCCATCACATATAATATAAAAGTAACTTTTGTTCAAGTGTGAAGACAATAAAAATAAAACCTATTGGACTTTATCTTGACCGTGTGCCAGCTTCCAGCAAAATGAATCAGCCCTCCTTTTGAATCACCATGCAGCACTTCATCCAAACCGTGACACCAATTCCATTTTTCCAATTAAAAATGAAAACCGAGAGTTGCTGGACGGGACACCACTTAAAAGAAATGCAACTAATAAGCTAATAAATGAAAGAAACGTGAATCAATTGAAGCGGGAATAAAGCTTGGAAGAAAATTACATTTCACTTTTTTTTAATGCAATGAGTCAGCAAATTTAAGCACCGTGCAACTGGAATAAATTAGAAAAATGCTTGAGCTAAACAATTAATATAATAGAGAAATGATGCAGAAATTGCAAAGCTGAATACGGCAACTACAAAACAAAGTTGACTGCAAAGCATAAAATGTTGGACGTGGCCTCTCCCTAGGCTGGACATCACTCCACACATCTCCAAATAAAATCAGCGCTGGCTAAAATAAGAAATCACCTTCATTTCTAATAAAATAAAATGCATTCCAGGACTTAAACCTTGCTGAAATAAATTGTGTGCATCACCCAAAATCCATCACCGTGTGAGCCTTTTCTCCAAGCAAAAATAAGACAATAAACCAAAAGGGTGTAGCAGCGTTCAAAGCAAAAACAAGAAAAATGAGTGTCGGCTGTATTTCCCTAAACCAAAAAAAATATAAGCTCCCCCAAGATGTCACCGTACAGCCTTTCAAGTGCAGATCAAGTAGCGTGCGTGGTGCTCCCTTGTTGTGACAGCACCTCTTCCAGCACCATTCTTTTCTTCAACCGTAGCCCTCCATCTCTGTGGCTGTCTCCTCCTCTTGTCACTTGCTTCTCTCTCAACTAAAAATGAACTTCTTTTTTTTTAGGTTGCGGCTGGAGCTTTTCTTCCGCTGGACCGTGGAAGCTTGTTGGACTTCTTTGGACACCCCTTGTTTTCTGGATGCGTGCCTTTTTGCTGGACTGCTGCTGTGCTGGGCCGTGACACCTCTCCAAAATGAACGTGCTGCTCCCTCCAAAACATATTCCTTCTCTCTAAGAACTTAGAAACCACTTTTAAGAGAAAATGTGGTGGCCCCGCAATGTGTTGTCTAGCTAAAAAGTTGAATGTTCTATAAGCTTTTTCCATTTGCTTGGATAATTTACTTACGTGCAAAAGTAAGTATGGGGCCCTCCAAGCATCTTACATACCTACATAATTTAAAGCCAATGTGGTAGTATCTTCTCATGACCGTGAAGTCTCTCCAATTTAATGTGCACTTTCCAAAATGAAAAGTCCATCCAAAAATGATTTAAAAAACCTCTTGGACAGTTTTCATGAGTGTGTGCCACTTCATCATCATTCAAACAATTGCTTCTTTCCATTTTCACGTAAGCTTCAAAGTGGTGGCCCCTCTATTATGTGCTTCCTCCAAAACGTATTGCTTAAGGTCGTGAGTGCCTCCCAAGCTGTTGGATTCCTTGTTTAAGAGTGTTGGGAGGTTTTAGCATCATCCAATGATCAATTCCAGCCACCACAATTACTAAACAACAAGCAAACAATGCAACAGATTAGAAATCACTCAAACAGCAAGCATTGGAATGACATAGGGGAGTAAAAAAAATACTGGGAACAACACAGAACGAATTTGAACAAAATAAAAACTATACGTGAAAATAGACATCCATGCGAAACTATGGAAAAAAATTGCATGGAAAACGGATAAGAATTGAACTCAAACGAAGACACACAAGTTGACACAACATTCACGCGGCAGCCAGCGAAAATAAAAATGGCTAAGATGCATTGGCTCAATTTCCATTTCTCATTTAGCTTTCTAATGTCCCAAAAAGTTATCCAAAATTTTCCCATAATTAATAATGCAAAACAATAAGCTCAGATAATTCAAATTAGTTAAAATAAGAATTTCCGATCAAATTAAGCACAATTAGGAAAAACAGGAAAATACCGGACGTTTAAGCATAATTCCCCGACTAATTCTAGCACATTAAACTAAGTGAAGTGAGGAAAATATTGGTTCATCAAAATAGACCACACTTAGTCTTTTGCACTCCTGGGCAAAATCAAGACGCAAATCAGGGAATAGTTCAAAGGGCTTTTAAGAAGGTGACACAACGTCGACACACAGAAAATAAAGACTCACAAGGAAACAAACAGAATTTACACCGTCCTCAAGAAATTTGGACAGAGAAAAGAAGTAGATAATTCCAACACAGAATGAATCAGAGAAAGCAGATACTCATGAAATCATCCAAGCAATTCAAGACATGGCAAAATGATTAATCAGCTCAAGAGGTGAATCAAAAGTAACAAAACCTCACAGATGCACTATCAGTGTTTCTCTCAAGTGTTTGGGGTAAATCAATGTCACTCAATGCACTCAAGAAAGCAAACAACAACAGACTTGGCAAGCCTCTAATATCAACACTCAGAAACATATTGTAACATCCCAATATCCCACATTGGATAATTCATAATTTATATATTGTAACATTACATTTACGGTAACATCCCGTAATCTCACACTTAAAAATTCACAGTTGATATATCTTAAACTCAGATTTCAACTATAAACTCCTAAATATAACTTGAATTCTTCTAACTTATTCTTCGATCTCTTTCTTCCTTGGTATTGTTTCAGACGACATTCCTTCATCTGCTCCCGTATAACGAATTATACGATCATCGCACATACCCAAACAAAACAAACAAGTAGGGTGAGCTAACATGCAACAAATCATTTATAAAACATGTATAATTACCTTGATATAAACATCATATAATAATTATGTTCGACACCCTCATACCACAGTTCCTATTAGACACTCGTCTCACAATACCCAATAGACACCACAGTACCCAATAGACACTCATTTCACAATACCCAATATACACTTATCCCCGACGATATGTTGTTGAGTAATTCAACGAAAGCTTCCCCACTTGTGATGCCATTCTTAGTCCCCTCACTATGTCCAAAACCGGCACATAGACCAGGACATCCTGCCCTTCATACCATCCACAATGTTAGTCCCCTCACTATGTCCAAAACCGGCACATAGACCAGGACATCCTGCCCTCCATACCACCCACAAGGATAGTCCCCTCACTATGTCCAAAACAGGCACATAGACCAGGACCTCCTGCTCCTCTCACCACATAATTCATCCCTCTCTACTTGAGACTAGATAATTATTAGAGTATCAGGATAACCCCCAACTACGGGACTCTCAACATCAACATATACACAAATACCATAACATTATTGAATCTCTCCACAAGACTCATACCATACTCATATTCCTCAACTCACATTATATCCTTACAAAATCTTCCCATAATACTCATATCATGTTCAGACGCATAAACTCAATTGCAATATAATAAAATGCAATAATCACAATTATAATTCATAATTTCATATCTACCATAATAACATGAATTAATCATACATTTCCATTCCAACAACATATATTGCATAATAATTTAACAGTACAAAATCTGTTCAATAGGATTTAAGTCAAAAACTTGTCGAGTAGACTTCCAGGAAAGAGAGGTGCGTCACAATGGACAACTTAAGTACCAAGTCTTTCCTTAGCCAAAGTGTTCCTCAACTAGTTTTTAACAAATTTCTTATTTACAGATTTTAAACAACAGCATATAATATTAACACCGAAATTTAATATAGATATCAAAAAAATAGAAATTTAGCAATATTGAGATCCCTGAGAAGATACGAAATTAATATCTCTAAATCGGTAACTCCGATTTCAAATCTGAATGGTCACAAAAATTCACTATTTGTTATAAACTACATATTAAAATTTCAGGTTGATCCAACGGTTAACTAGATAGATATTGAGGTTTTTACCGAGGTAACTCAGGTGCAGAATTTTAAGTGGTTTTCGGTTATACTCAAAATGCGGAACTAATTTCCCTAATCACAGACATTTAATTACAAATCTGAACGGTCAAAATGACTTAATATGTCTTATGAATTACATACTAAATTTTGGGCTCAATCTAACGGTAGATGAAATATATATGAAATTTGTACCATGATAGCTTAAGAACAACAATACAGTGTTCATCCGATTGTTTCACACTTTCGAAATTTCTTTCTCTAAACATAGACCTTCAATTACAAATCCGATCGGTCAAATTGTATTAATATGTCCTAAGAATCATATATCAAATTTTGAGGTTGATCTAACGGTTAAATAGGTCAAAATCTATATTTTTACCGAGACAACTTAGTAACAGAACTACAGGGTGACTAATTTACTCAAACTTGCAGTATTTATTTCTCCAAGTACAGACTTCTATTTTCAAATCCGAACGGTCAAAGTTTAGTAATAGGTCTTAGGATTCACATACTAAAATTTTAGCTAAATCCAACGGTGAAAACAATTAATAGAAAATTTTCACAACAGTAACTCGAAAATAAGAAATTATAATAATGAAAACTAAATTTATATAAGTGAATAGATAACTACCATTACCAAAATTTTAACATACTCATAACTCATATTCATTATCATAACATGGATAAAAAAAATCATATACAAGAAGGATTAGCTCCCCTACCTCTATTCCAGACTTAATCTCCTGCTCCGAATTTGTTTCCCCGAAACCCTTCAGAACCTCTACTCTTCTTGCAACTAAAAATTTCTCCCTAACTCTTTCTTCTCTATTTCTCAAGCTCTCACTTGATTCCTCTTTTCTTGGTGCAAAATACCCTTCCCTCCCATGGCTATTTATAGTAAAAAAAAATTTACTATTCATTAATATTTTAATATTATTTATTATCCTAATATTATTTAAAAATAATATTTCAATCATTTTCTCACCAAATCTGATCCTAATTTCTACCTACTACTTTCTTCCATGCTAAGGAATCTTAATGCTGAAAATTTATTTTTACTATTTACTTTTTACTATTTACTATTTACTTTTTACTATTCCATTTAAAAAAAAATTTACTAAATAAGTTACCAAAAATTTGAACCTCTCCTTCTAAAATTACTATAATTTTATATCCAAAATTTACAATTTTATATCCATTAAAATTATTATTACTAATAAAATACTAAAATTTACTACTATAAATATATATATATATATATATAGATTTTTTTTTTTTTATGGGTCTTACATTCTCCCCAACAACAAAAATTTTCGTCCTCGAAAATTCGAAAATAAAAATTTTTAATTTAATACTCATCTGAACGCATTCAACTAGAAAAGTCTCACACTCATAACCTGAATCATTTCTCTACTTATTTTGTGCATAAAATTTCTAGCATCTCAAATTGAAATGTACTCACAAAAATTAAAATCATAAACCTTCCAAACACTCTTACTTTAGCCCTATCACAACCATCATTAAACCTTCCTCACTAGTCTCAAAATAATCTATTAATGTTTTAAAAGAACTCATCACTCATAAACTATAAATCACAAGATTAGAGAAAACTTTTCATTCCTACTATAATCAGAAAGTGATTCTCCTTAGAGATCCTTATTTAAGACTTCCATGACGCTCTAAAACTCTAAGAATCATTCTTTTTCCGTAACAACTTTCCATTATATTTTCTCAACACAGTTTCCACTCCTAGAAATCGTACGCCTCCAAAAGCCACTTATGTTTACCAAAATTTTATACTAGATTGCTCCACCTTACCCTATACTTCTATTTTTCGTAAAATTTCTAATTACTCTAATGATTACACGGAGTCCAAAACACTATTACTAAATAATTCATCCTTATGTTTTCTTTTCTATACTCATTTATCAAGAACTTGTCCAAAAGTAATACCTATATTGAGTATGCTTTATAACATCCATATAAACCCTTCCACACTTAAGATCATGCATCATTTCCTTCACTCGTCCTTGATGAACTTATCTGATTCTCGGTAATACTGCCTTCACCCTTAACTACAACAGTCAACTCACAATTCTTGAAGACCATAAACTTCTAAAAACATATTTGAACCAAACCATCCTTTCGATCATACCCTAGACTATAATGTCTATCCTTCACTTGCATTGGTCAGATATCCCTAAAATATTGATCCTCATCTTTTATTTAACCCACACTAAATGTTGAACCACTATTTTCTTTCCCTGATAAACACTTCTGAAATATTTAACAAAACTAGAATAATCAAGCTTATTTCAAGATTATACTCCAAATTACTTCAACCTTCATGTAATTATTTTCCTAGCAAACATTTCTAGTCTAAGTTAAAACATTCTTCAAGAATTAACTTATAAACTCCAAATTTTAGGAATATAAACCTTGTCCTCAAAATACCTTCCCACATCCTAAGCTAATATGAATTCACAAACTTAATGTTGTCTCTAATCCAGTACCTAACAATTGCATATCTCTGATAAGACTCAACAGATCACTCAATCAACAATGTTATAAATTCTGAAACCACTTATTTTAATCTCAATAAGGCCGAATTTAAAACTAACTAGATTCCTTATCAATACTGCACCTACTCATTTAAATAAACCACTTATGCCACATAAGTTAAACGATCTAGAGAGATTATCAGGGCAATCAACCACAACCCACCTCAATTATAACGTGCTTCCCGAGATCAAAACCATACCCCAGGATATTTAGTGTTAACTAAATCTAAAATTTTTATCTTATGCGAACTAAAAGTAAGTATCAACAAGTTCACTCACACACATCACTTGATAGAGATCAAGGTGCGACATATAAATCTTTACCTATCCTTTACATCACCATTGAGGTTTGAATACTACCATATAACTATGCCTGATGAAATTGCTCCAATCACAACCTACAACTTCTTAATTATTCCTAATTCCCTAATCACATTAGTATTGCAACCCTCCTTTTTATCTATTTCCAAACTCTTCTTCTTCCTTATCTTGCCATGTTCATAATAATATCAATTCAACCTACACTACCTCTACTAACTTTAACATCCCAAAATCAATAAAATTTACAACCGTAAATCATGACATTTTAATCCTATCAAAAATACCAAATATTTGCATAAGTCGAAAGCCAAAATTTTCGTACCTGGATTTTCTCCACTACTCCTCATACAAAAATCACATATTCTCAAATCTTATCTCTAATACATTTACTGAAAAAAATCTAACCATCTCCTTTTAATCATCCATTTAGCTTAGAATCCTTCCAATACTTCATTCTTCTCTAAAGACCTCGTGTTCTCTTAACTTATAAATTTCTCCTCCTATTAAACTTTCTCTCAATCCTCTTTATGCCTTATACAACTTCTCATCTACTCTTCTTTGTCTAATATTTGATTTATTCTTAATCTACTTCAGTATTCCTATCCCTTTTTATTTTAAACTTTATCTTCAAATCTTCCACCATTTTCTTTCTTCAGATTCCAATCATCGCTGATACATCAATCCATGTTACCAATCTCACACAATGCCACTCTGTTTCTCATCAATACTTCCTTCTCTTCTGACTTCTAACGTTACTGATATACTAAACCAAACTGATTTCTCAAACCTTGCTACATTCATGCTTATCCAAAGCTTCTCTTAATCTAGCCTTTGAACTCAACTCCTTTTTGTGAAACTTAAGATATCTCATCTATTAATTTGTTCTAGAAACTTCTAAAAATTTTACTTCTAAACACCAACATCTTCACTCATCCTTTGAAACTTAAACTCTAATATTATATCTCCTATCAAGGCTTTAACTAATTCTAATATCTTTCCTTAAACCCTCAGAATTAAGAAAGGAAAATCATCTATGGTAAAAGTCATGAGTAGTTAGACATAATACTCTACTATCTAGATTTGGAGGAAATGGTAAATTATACCATTTAGACTCAATTCTTCATAGAGAAGACACGGAAGACCCACAACACAGAGGTCATCCTAAGGACGAACTGCTCTGATACCATTAATGTAACATCCCAATATCCCACATTGGATAATTCATAATTTATATATTGTAACATTACATTTACGGTAACATCCCGTAATCTCACACTTAAAAATTCACAGTTGATATATCTTAAACTCAGATTTCAACTATAAACTCCTAAATATAACTTGAATTCTTCTAACTTATTCTTCGATCTCTTTCTTCCTTGGTATTGTTTCAGACGACATTCCTTCATCTGCTCCCGTATAACGAATTATACGATCATCGCACATACCCAAACAAAACAAACAAGTAGGGTGAGCTAACATGCAACAAATCATTTATAAAACATGTATAATTACCTTGATATAAACATCATATAATAATTATGTTCGACACCCTCATACCACAGTTCCTATTAGACACTCGTCTCACAATACCCAATAGACACCACAGTACCCAATAGACACTCATTTCACAATACCCAATATACACTTATCCCCGACGATATGTTGTTGAGTAATTCAACGAAAGCTTCCCCACTTGTGATGCCATTCTTAGTCCCCTCACTATGTCCAAAACCGGCACATAGACCAGGACATCCTCACTACAAGAAAAAGTTGAATTACATACAACCAAAATCCGTATATAAGACCCAAAATCCGTATATAACACTTGGTTACATACAACTTATATACGGACAAAAATCCGTATATAAAATCATCGTAGCTAAATTATATACGGATATATCCGTATATAAATTATATACGGATAAATCCGTATATAAATTATATACGGATAAATCCGTATATAATTTATATACGGATAAATCCGTATATAATTTATATACGGATAAATCCGTATATAATATCTATATATAATAAAAAAAATATTTTTTCTACATACGGATTTATCCGTATGTAACATACAATAGAGAAAAAAAAAATTATTTGTAAAAATAAAAAGCTTTAAAACAAATAAACTTACAATATAAATGGGTGATAATATATTGATTAAAACAAAGAAACTTACAACATAATTATTATTTTTTTACATATTAAATAACTAAATCAAGATGTACCAAGATGATTTGCCTTTATCATAAAACTACTACAAAATCATAAAATGAAGTGCAAGTGATGGCAAACTTGTATAAACTGACATAACATGAATGACATGTTAGCATCATCATTTATTCATTACATGGATATCTCAAACCACTTTCATCTTCAGGAGTGAACAATTACACTCAATTTATGAACAGAAAAGAATGAGAACATTACATTTTTGTAACTAATTTATCTATACAAATATTCACAAACAGAATTGGAGTACTTGGCAACGGATCAAGCTGATACTCAGACTTCGTCAAAGTCACTGTTTTGGAATGTATTTCCTTCCACCTCATTGTCAAGTTTCTGCAACACAGTGAATTTTGTCATTGAAGACAATAATCCAAGTTAATGTATAAGTATGTCAAACCTATGCAAAAGAAACAAAAGCAACAAATCATATACCATAAAAAACCAATTCTTCCATTATTTTTTTCATCAGTCAAAGAGAATGGCTGGTGCAAATTAGGTTCTTTACTGACAAGTAACAATTAAGTTGCTTAGGAATTAAAGGAAACATAGCTAGAATTATGCATTACACAAATGTGACGGGAATAAGTTTTATCACTTGAAATAATGACAGCAGACAAGACCTTACTAGTATTGCTTGAAGCAATGTTGTATGGAGAAACAAAGCTGCTTTAAATTGAAGCAATGTTGTATGGAGAAACAAAGCTGCAAAACGACTTTTACTTTGTTTTTAGAACTCTAGTATTTTGAAAAAAAAGTGAACCAAACAGAGAGGAAAACATTATCCTTTATTTTTCCATTTTGACCACAGAAAATAAATTTGATCACAGGACAACAACAGCTCAATTTCCTTTCAAACGTGAAAAGAAAGAGATGATGAGCTGAACTTATATTAACTCCTTAGCTTGTTCTTTTATCAGGAAAAAAAAATTCTAATGTAGTATTCATTCCATCATAGAAACAGTAATATAAGCAGTGGCAGCAACAAGCATGTTTAGATACTATGGAAGGATTGAGGAACAAAAATACTAGAGGAAAAAGACAGTTGTGTTATTTGATTACAAGGAGTGCTATACAGATATATAATAGAGCTTATCGAAAAAATATATATAAATATATATTGGAGATTCATATACGTACTTTGGTAGGTATATCAGCTGGAAACAAATTTATAGCTGTTGCATTGAATTCAAATTCACTGCAGACGACAGAAATTTCACATCAGAAACATGCACAAAGCAAGAAGACCATTTTTGAAGGTAATCAACAAAAGTTACAGTAAAAAACAAGATGATGAATTTAATATACCCCCATAATCAACAAAGTTCGAACAATAAAAGAGGAAAAAAGTTGCAAATAGTCATCATAAGGTGTGTGGATGAGAATCTTTATACCATTTGGAGAGTACTAGCTTCCAGACATATGGGATGAAGAACTCCTCTAGGTGACTCTCTTGTTCATATGTGAAGTTCAGTTGAGTAAACATCTGCCAAACAAGATACAGTCTTACAGAAGCAAAGCAAGTGATCAAGAGAAACCACAAATGATAGATATTTTCATTTTACCTTCATTCCATCAACACGCCAAGATCGACAGTTTACAATTACCACTTGGAGTACTTCATTGACTGACCATCCACCATCCATTCTTTGGGCATCCATGCGACTGTTAAAAAATTCTAACACCTGCAAATATAAAATAGACCACATTACTTGAACACTCTTGAGACATGACGTATTATACAAAGACAATATTCATAAATGTAACTAAAGACTATGAAATGTGCTCCTTTAAAGTTGCAAGATTTTAAAGGGAAAATGCATAATGTTATAGACTAAGAAGGAAATGCATGTTATAGACTAAAGACAAATACAAAAAGGAGCACACCTTTTTTTCGCATTTGGAAATGCATTTGAACATTTACTACTAATATATAAGAAAACAATTTGTAATATTATAGTATGATAATTATGTAGGTCTACATAGACAATCAACTATACGGACTTTCTTCACCATAATCAAAATCAAAACAACTTTGACTAAGTCCAAAGCTTCTGTCATAACTAAAATATTTTCTAATATTGCATCTTCACATTATTTATATTTTTAGAGCTAACAAATAATGTAATAACATTTGATCAATAATTAATCAATTATTTAATCACATTAATTTCTAATTTAGTATTCAATCATTAAAATTAATTTCTTTGGCAAATAGTATAATATGTATAACTTACTGGGTTCAAAATCAAATCAGTAACATAAATCAAATTAATAAATTAATTACAATATAAATGTGTAGATAATATTAATTGCAAAGCTGAGAAAAGCTTATATATAAAAAAGTATTAAGTGGAGGGTAAAATATTGGTACATATAAAATGTTGGAATGTAAAATATTACCAAAAAGAAATTTACTTGACTATTTGATGCATTCAAATTCTCCACCAGCTCTGCAATCTCAAACCGCTTCATCATTGTAGCATGAAGCACCCGCATCAATAGACAAATTACAAATACTATATAGTTAGAACAGTTAACAGAAAAATGATAAAGCCTTTTTTCTTTTTAATTGATTCTTATTCTTATAGAAATGATTGAACTGAAACACAATAAGTAAATTTCTTTATAAACACACTAAGTAATCTAAATAGCTTAAATGGTTAAATAGTAGAAACCAAGCCGCCTCTAAAATAAATAGAAGAAATCAAGGATATCTTTACTTATACCATTCATCACAAATCTAAGCATAGAATAGATATATTATCTTCCACCTGGATACCGACATGACTGCAGAGATAAAAATCAAATCATGTTGGATGACAGAACAAACTATAATGTTTAAAAAACTAGCCCCTGCACATAATTAACATACATTAAAAATACATACCTATAAAATATACTTCATTGTCAAAATTCCATCATTCCAAAAGAAAAAAAAAACAACATTCAGAATTAGAAAAGAGGATGTCTAATCCTAGTATTACCGATATAATTATCCTCTTAAAGAAGCAAAAACTGTAACAATTCGTTTTGCTATCACATTCAAACATGCAACACCGCTATAATTATCCTCTTCATCCACAAATGGCTCCTCTAATGCCTTTCATTATTTGTGATCAAATCCTGTATTAACATGACAAAAAGAAACCTCCATTACAAAGAAAAATGAAAAAGATTGATCAACGGCGAGAAGCCCAATTTATTAAAGAAAACTGTTGCTATGTCAGCAGTTGGTGAGCGAGCAGCGATTGCAACGTCGATGCCTTTCTCTTTAAGCCCTAACAGTATGCCTTTGGCGTGAGGATACAGAGAGCGCATTTTAATATGAAGAGTAGAAAGTTATCAAGAATGAACAATATCATATTAGCTCTCTTAGACATTTAAACAAACACTTTATGAGCAGAATTAACATATAATACTCAGAATTAAGACAAAACATGCCAATACAAATTCAACCTTACATGAATCAAAGAAAAACATCAAAACAGAGATGCGAAACAGTGTCAACACAATAATGAATCAAATGAAAACACGACACAAAGGAGAGAGATACTTAGCTTTTGAATTGCATGGAAGAATCAGAGCTCTGAATACCACCTGATGGAAGAGGCTCCAAGGAAGAGGACTGAATGCGCAACGCGAGCTGATTTAAAGGATCTTGAAGCTTCTTCGAGAATGAAACGCAGCGAAATAACGAGGAATTAGAGATCAAGAAAGATTCTACCAAGACCTAATGGCGATAACCTTTGCACCAACCCTAGGCAAAAATAGAAGAGAGAATTTGAAGGAGAACGAACCGAATCAGAGATAGGACTCACAGAAACCCTAAATAGAGTAGGAACCCTAATCTGGACTAAAGGAACCCAAGAAAGGGAGGAAACTTAAAATGAACCGATTAATCGGTTCAAAACGAGATTAAACGGTGGAAAAGAATTTTCAATCGGAGGAAAAGCTTTTAAACAGAGTAAAAGAGGATTTAATCGGTGAAACTTCAAGAAAATGGTGAAAGGATGACGAAACCCTAGAAGGAGATGAAGATAATCGGTGGAAGAGAAATTTTGTTGTTAAATAGGCTGAGGAAGGAAAGAAATATGAAATAAGATAATGAATCTGTGAAGAGAAAGAAAACTTACCGTTGATGGTGAGCTCTCGAGAAGAAAATGAACGTGGCTGATGATGCGGTCTGAATGAAGACGTGGCAAAGGAAGAACGCGTGGCTACAAGGATGGAAGGAAGAAGAAAGAAGTAAGGGTGTGAGATGAGGAAACAAAACCATCTGAGGGTTCTTCTACTGAGAAAAAGGGAGAAGAAAGGATTTGTAGGTTTTTTTTTATCCGAAATGAAGGAAGAAAGGAAGGGTCAGTGAGTGAGTGAGGGAGTGAGGGAGTGAGGGAGTGAGGGACTCATTTTGGAGAGTTGTAGTTAGGTTTTTTTTTTTCAAAGTTAGAAGAAGATCAGAGCTTTTTTTAAAGTTTTTTTAATTATTAATTAATTAAAAATCCGTATATAATATCTGTATGTAAAATGTTTAATACATACGGATTAAAATCCGTATGTAATAATCCGTATATAAAACACAATTTTCTTGTAGTGCCTGCCCTTCATACCATCCACAATGTTAGTCCCCTCACTATGTCCAAAACCGGCACATAGACCAGGACATCCTGCCCTCCATACCACCCACAAGGATAGTCCCCTCACTATGTCCAAAACAGGCACATAGACCAGGACCTCCTGCTCCTCTCACCACATAATTCATCCCTCTCTACTTGAGACTAGATAATTATTAGAGTATCAGGATAACCCCCAACTACGGGACTCTCAACATCAACATATACACAAATACCATAACATTATTGAATCTCTCCACAAGACTCATACCATACTCATATTCCTCAACTCACATTATATCCTTACAAAATCTTCCCATAATACTCATATCATGTTCAGACGCATAAACTCAATTGCAATATAATAAAATGCAATAATCACAATTATAATTCATAATTTCATATCTACCATAATAACATGAATTAATCATACATTTCCATTCCAACAACATATATTGCATAATAATTTAACAGTACAAAATCTGTTCAATAGGATTTAAGTCAAAAACTTGTCGAGTAGACTTCCAGGAAAGAGAGGTGCGTCACAATGGACAACTTAAGTACCAAGTCTTTCCTTAGCCAAAGTGTTCCTCAACTAGTTTTTAACAAATTTCTTATTTACAGATTTTAAACAACAGCATATAATATTAACACCGAAATTTAATATAGATATCAAAAAAATAGAAATTTAGCAATATTGAGATCCCTGAGAAGATACGAAATTAATATCTCTAAATCGGTAACTCCGATTTCAAATCTGAATGGTCACAAAAATTCACTATTTGTTATAAACTACATATTAAAATTTCAGGTTGATCCAACGGTTAACTAGATAGATATTGAGGTTTTTACCGAGGTAACTCAGGTGCAGAATTTTAAGTGGTTTTCGGTTATACTCAAAATGCGGAACTAATTTCCCTAATCACAGACATTTAATTACAAATCTGAACGGTCAAAATGACTTAATATGTCTTATGAATTACATACTAAATTTTGGGCTCAATCTAACGGTAGATGAAATATATATGAAATTTGTACCATGATAGCTTAAGAACAACAATACAGTGTTCATCCGATTGTTTCACACTTTCGAAATTTCTTTCTCTAAACATAGACCTTCAATTACAAATCCGATCGGTCAAATTGTATTAATATGTCCTAAGAATCATATATCACATTTTGAGGTTGATCTAACGGTTAAATAGGTCAAAATCTATATTTTTACCGAGACAACTTAGTAACAGAACTACAGGGTGACTAATTTACTCAAACTTGCAGTATTTATTTCTCCAAGTACAGACTTCTATTTTCAAATCCGAACGGTCAAAGTTTAGTAATAGGTCTTAGGATTCACATACTAAAATTTTAGCTAAATCCAACGGTGAAAACAATTAATAGAAAATTTTCACAACAGTAACTCGAAAATAAGAAATTATAATAATGAAAACTAAATTTATATAAGTGAATAGATAACTACCATTACCAAAATTTTAACATACTCATAACTCATATTCATTATCATAACATGGATAAAAAAAATCATATACAAGAAGGATTAGCTCCCCTACCTCTATTCCAGACTTAATCTCCTGCTCCGAATTTGTTTCCCCGAAACCCTTCAGAACCTCTACTCTTCTTGCAACTAAAAATTTCTCCCTAACTCTTTCTTCTCTATTTCTCAAGCTCTCACTTGATTCCTCTTTTCTTGGTGCAAAATACCCTTCCCTCCCATGGCTATTTATAGTAAAAAAAAATTTACTATTCATTAATATTTTAATATTATTTATTATCTTAATATTATTTAAAAATAATATTTCAATCATTTTCTCACCAAATCTGATCCTAATTTCTACCTACTACTTTCTTCCATGCTAAGGAATCTTAATGCTGAAAATTTATTTTTACTATTTACTTTTTACTATTTTCTATTTACTTTTTACTATTCCATTTAAAAAAAATTTTACTAAATAAGTTACCAAAAATTTGAACCTCTCCTTCTAAAATTACTATAATTTTATATCCAAAATTTACAATTTTATATCCATTAAAATTATTATTACTAATAAAATACTAAAATTTACTACTATAAATATATATATATATATATATATATATATATAGATTTTTTTTTTTTATGGGTCTTACACATATGCATGTTCAAATCAAAAGGTCTTTTCATGGTTGTAATGGCGCCAAGGACAAGGCAGGATATATCTGGATAAGAAGCTACAAACCATAAGGAACAGAGGAGCAATGGGGAACAAGTGTAAACACATTCAAACACACCCACAACCTCTAATTCCATCCTCTTCTTGACTCCATTATTCACAATTATTCACAATTTTTTTTTCTTCATTTTTCTTTTTCATCTTTCTCACTTTTTTTTCATCCTGTCTCTTTTCTTTTTTCTCTTTTCAAAACAAAACTGTAAAAGACAAGATTTACAAAAACAAAACAGAACAAGAAGAGGAACCAACTAGCCAACTCATCAGAATCCCTAAGGAGACCACACTTGTTCCCAAAACACTTCCAAAGCTCCAAAATTCCCTAAGGTTAAGGTAATCATGGTTTTTCACTTAGGGCTAGTGTATGAGCTTCAAAACAAAGAAATGGGGGAAAGTATAGGCTCAAAAGGGGTTATCAAGGATCAAAACAAGGTAAGCTTATTTGGCTAGAGAGGCTCAAGAACAAAATTGCCTTTATCACTTCCAAACATGCATATCAATCAAGAATTATCAACAAGAGTCAAGCCAAGGCATATGCGCAAGCAATCAAGAGACATATCACACACAAGAAAAAAAACATAAAGTGGCTCAAATCTCACACAGGGTAATTCTGTCACAATCAATTCAACCCTCAAACATCATGATCATCTTCCAAGCAAAGAAAAGCAAGGAATCCAACATCTCAGAGTATCAATGAAGTGAAGGAAAACTGACAACCTAAACAAAGTCCAGAAACCAAGAGAAACATGTAAAACTGTACACAAGACACGACAAAAATAACCTAGAAAAGAAAAAAAAAAATTTAACCAAGAAAACAAAAACTAACAAAGAGAAATAAAAATCTCCCCCAATAGACCACACTTAAACTACACAGTGTCCTCAATGTGTCATAAGCATAAGATCAGAAATCATAACAGTCAACAGATCATGGACAAGTGCAATAAAAGTAGGGAAAGGGGGAGAAGAGAGAAAGAAAACTCCCTTGGTCATGGTGGCAATTGCCAATTTTGGACTATCAGGGAGATGTCTTCCACCACAGGATTCAGCAAACAAGTTTGGAGGAGGAACAACTTCATCAGTACTGCCATATCATCCACAACGAGATGCTTCTTCTTTCTTTTCCCAGCAAACTGTTCCATCAGTAGCTTTCCTTCCACTGGCAGTTGTTCAGTGTGTGACACCAGAATGGAGATCTCTGGCTCAGTCAAAGAAGTAGCAGTACACTCTCCTTCATTAATCATGATTTCCTTAATGTCAGCACCTGCATTCTCATTTAATTCTGTAGCATGGTCATCAAACTCACAATTAATAGCATCTGTTATACGCTTAGAATCTATCTGTAACACATAATCAATTTCAATACAAATCGGGCAAGAACCAGATTCACAATCACATTCAAAGTTCTCAGAGAACTGTGTCAGATCAAAGTTCAGTCCTAACTCTATAGAGTTACCAGATTGCACAGTTTCTACCTCAAAATCAATATTGATATATGCATCATCAACAGAATCAAAGGTCAGTTCAAGGCTATTATCATTCAAAATTTCATCACGACAATCATGTCCATTCAAAACAACCTTTAGACCAATGGGTTCAATGGCTGATACTGAATCAAAAATTTTAGAATGGTCAATCAAATCTGTATCAGTATCAGTCATGAATCCTATAGAATCAGTGTGCATCAAATCACATGCATTTGAATGTATAAGCAAATCAGGTAAAGTGTTTGGAATCTCAAGTTCAGAATAAACCTGTTTTTGCTCATTGAAAATTTTCTTACCAATCTCCAAGTCATCAGCTGCATCCTCAAGGCTATCATTTAAATCAAGGTCAGTGCAAGGATAGTGAACATCAGGTATGTCAATGTGCTCTACAGGGAATAATGAATCCACAGCATGAGTGTGCACATGTGTATCAATATCAGAATCCAGAACAGGCTTAAATGGTTCAAGTTTTACCAATTCAAAAGCATTAAAATTTACTTGAACCTCAGATACATGAGTAGGGATTTCAAGTTTACAGTAAACCTGCTCAGGTTTTTCCTTTACTACCTCACTTGGATTTTGACCCGCCAGCTTGCAGAGCAACTTCTTTGCCTCTGTTGGAGTTGTGTCCATCAAAGATCCCCCAGCAGCTACATCCACTAATATCCTTTCATTGTCCAAGAGCCCTTCATAAAAGTAAATCAAGAGCAAATGCTCTGTAATTCATCTTGTTCAAGTCTACCAATGTAAAACCAAAGTCATCTATCATGACACCAGAAATTATATCAACCCATTTACACTTGAAAACTGGGACTCTAAAAGTGACATAATCAACTTCCCATATTTCTTGTATTATTCCAAAATAACTCATGGATGTTGTGATTGGATTTTTGTCTTTAGAACTAGCAAAGTGGACAGTCTCAGCTTGTTGTGTGATGTCACTATTTTGAACTCTACTTTTGTCATCTTCTACCTTTGTCTGAAAAGAAATATTGTTTATATAGTACCCACCATATGTAATGACATCTGCGTTCGGTCCACGAGATAACCTCAATAAACTTTCAGAAACATTTGGAGTCGCATAAATCTTTTTCTTAAACCATTGTAAGAAGGTTTTCACATGTTCACTAAGATGCCATTTTTCACTCATTCTTGGGTTTGCTGCCTTTATTTCATTAACGTGGTCATAAATGTAAGGAATCACATCAACAATATTGTTTAAGATGTACAAATGAGCTTGGTCAACTTCTTTTCTGCTAACACTTTGAATTCTGACACCTTAAACACCCTTACCTTCACATTTTCCTTCATGTCTGCTCTTGGGAACACCCACTCGTTCACAAGATGGCATATAACTTGAACAAAATTCAATGGCTTCCTCTGCAATATATCGCTCTATGATTGAACCTTCTGGTCTATACTGATTTTTGATATATCCCTTTAAGATCTTCATGTATCTTTCAACTAGGTACATCCACCTTAAGAAGACCGGCCCACATATTCGAATTTCTCTGACTAGATGAACAATCAAATGTACCATGATATCAAAAAAAGAAGGTGGAAAATACATCTCTAATTGACATAGTAGTCTTATTCCTTCATTTTCAAATTCATTTAAACCTCGAGGGTCATCAACTTTCTTGCAAATGGCATTAAAGAACAAACTGAGGCGTGTCAGAATACCCCTAACAGAAGGAGGTAATATGCCTCGAATAACAACAGGTAACAATTGTTGCATCAATACATGACAATCATGGGACTTTAAACCAACTAACTTTAACTCTTGCATAGAAACAAGGTTACTAATATTTGAAGAATAACCTTGTGGAACCTTCACACTTCTTAAACAGTTACAAAAACTTTGTTTTTCTTTTTTAGAAAGTGTGTGACAGGCTGGGGGCAGATAGATGCGTCTTCCTATTATCTGTGGATGTAACTCAGATCGGATTCCCATGTCAGCCAAATCTTGTCGTGCTTTTATTCCGTCTTTGCTCTTCCCTTTGACGTTTAATAAAGTTTCGATGACATTGTCACAAACATTTTTTCAATGTACATCACATCAATACAATCTCTAACATCAAGTTGACACCAATATGGAAGCTTAAAAAATATTGGTCGTTTCTTCCAAATGTTTTTTGCAAGGGTACTTTAATGATGTTTTCCAAACACAATGTCAATGTTTTTGACTTCGTTGTACACCTCTTCACCATTCCGGGGTCTGCACACAACCTCATCCTCAACACTTCCATTAAATGCTTTTTTCAATATACGATAATGGTGATTACGAGGAAGGAATTTTCAATGTCTTGTATATACCGTCTTCTGTCCATGCTTCAATTGAAGGTAACTAGTGTTTTCTTCACATATAGGACATGCAAAATGACCTTTAACACTATAACCGCTCAAGTTTCCATACGTTGGGAAATCATTTATAGTGCAAAACAACATTGCACGCAAATGGAACTGTTCCTGAACATGTGAATCAAACACGTCGACCCCTTCTTCCCACAACAATTTCAAATCATCAATTAAAGGTTTTAAGTAAACATCAGTGTCATTTCCAGGTTGTCTAGGACCCGATATCATCATGGACAACATCACATATTTTCTCTTCATGCACAACATAGGAGAAAGATTGTAAATCATCAACATAACTGGCCATGAACTGTGTTTGCTACTTAAGTTTCCATAAGGATTCATACCATCAGTTGCAAGTGCAAGTCTTAAGTTTCTTGGATCTGCACCAAACTCTGGAAACTTTTCATCAATCTTTTTCCATTGGGGTGAATCAGCAGGGTGTCAAAGAAGATTATCGCACTTTCTTTAGTCAAAGTGCCATTTAAGGTTCTTTGCATCTTCTTTAACAAAAAACATACGTTTGAACCTAGGTATTATAGGCAATACCACATCACCTTCGCAGGTGCACCATCATTACCTTCATCAGTAGTGTTTCTGTCATATTTCTTTTTAAAACGGGATAACCACACGTTGGACAATACTTTAGCGAAGCAAACTCCTTTGTGTACAAAACACAATCATTAGGACAAGCATGTATCTTTTGATATTCAAGATCCATTGGACATAAACTTTTTTTTGCCTCGTAATTACGAATAGGTAGAGTATTATTTTCTGGAAGCATCTCCTTCAACAACTCCAACAACTCGGTGAAACTTTTATCGGTCCATCCATTCCTTGCTTTTAAACTAAACAACTTTAAAGTTGCAGACAAATGTGTAAAGTTCGAGCATCCGGGGAACAACAGTTGCTCTGAATCATTTATAAGAGAATCATACAAATTAGCTCTTCCAAAATTATCTTCACCGACATCACGTATCATGTCCTCTAAATGATCACTCATCCATTTTTCCACATAATCCGTTCCTCGTGACGTGGTAGGCTGGTCCAATACTTCTCCATGCCAAGTCCAAACGGTATAAGTCCTCATGATGCCGAACATGAATAGATGGTCACACACATTGCCTAAGTCTTGCCGTATTTGATTAAGACAACGCACACAAGGACAAAAATATGTCCCGTTCACAAACTTAGCATTTTGTTGAACATATTGCAAGAACTCCGAAACACCCTTATCATATTCTTCACTCATGCGACGTTCATTCATCCAGCTTCGATCCATTCTATGTTCGTCAAATCATCAGTTTAAGTTTTTAACTCTCACAAGGTTAGGCCCTACCCATTCAAAAAAATTAATTTTCATAATTTGCTAAGACACGTCCAAAGAAGTCTACATCATAAATTGGATAAAATTTTGGCAGCATTTCGCATTGGTCTCCGAAATACACGAAATGAGAGTAATCAACGATGACCACAATCAAATATGCATCCGGAGAACAACACAAATACTGAACCGAAAGTTTATCAATCTTATCCATAGACTCCAACTTACATGTTATTGCAAATTATGAAAATTAATTTTCTCAAACTGTCCATCGGACAATTCAAAATATAACACAAACGATTAAAAGATTAATCGTTTGTGTTAAATTTCAAACGGGAACTAAGGGTCACTCAATGATTTGATACTTATAATCTAACATGAAAATTATAATAACACAACTAATACATGCATATTCAAAAGCCAATAACACATGCAGACCTTAAAGTCAAAAACATGCATACACAAAACCCAATAACATGCATATAAAAAAGTTATTAACGAAGAAGCTAACCTGAAGAGCAGATTCCAAATGAAAATGGAGGGAAATGGAGGAGTGCACGACCTAAGACGTAGGCCAAAAATAGTAAAAAATGCCGCCCAAGAACACGCAAGAAACTGCACCAAAACGCACCGAAAATGATTTTTAATCGGTCCAAATGAAAGATATTTCATCACAGAACAATTTAATCGGATTAAAAGTAAATTTAAATGGTCCAAAACAGAGAAAAACCAACCTAGAAATGCAATGCGCAGAGTGAAATCGTGGGGAAGATGATGAACAGTGACCGTAACTCCTCGCGGGTTCGCGCTTTAGTATAAATGCCACTAGACGTCCGTTACTGGAAGGCCCCGACGTCTATAATGTTATAGACGTCGGGGCAGTAACTAATATGACGTGTTTTGGTTTTAAATATTAATATTCGTGGGGGGTTTAAAAAGTCCGTTAGAGGGGCACCGACGTCTATAATATTATAAACGTCCGACCCCCTATAACGGACGTTTAAGAGGTTGAACGCCATTAACTCTTCAACTACCTTGTCAACAACTTAGACATTCGTTCTGGAGGGGGCCGGATGTCTATAATATTATAGACGTCGGGGCCCCCACAACGGACGTTTAAGAGGCTAAACGCCATTAACTCTTCAACTACCCTGTCAACAACTTAGACGTCCGTTCTGGAGGGGGCCGGACGTCTATAATAATATAGACGTCCGTCCCCCCCCCCCACAATGGACGTTTAAGAGGCTCAAGCAATGAACTCTTCAACTTCTCTGTCAGCAACTTTGACATCCGTTCTGGATGGGGCTGGACGTCTATAATATTATAGACGTCCGGCCCCCTCCAGAACGGACGTCTAAGTTGCTGACAGGGTAGTTGAAGAGTTCATTGCTTCAGCCTTTTAAATGTCCGTTAGAGGGTCCCCGACGTCTATAATATTATAGACGTCCGGCCCCCTCCAGAACCGACGTCTACAGTCCCACTTATTTACGGATATGCCACTAGTCAATTATTTATGTTGGGGTTTTTGTGAACGGACGTCTATTGGGTGACGTTAAAGGCCAATTCTGCACTAGTGTAGAAAAAAAAATTTGACCCCTCTCATGCATTATTTCTTCACTTTTTAGTATTTTAACAAACGTGTGATCAATATCCAGCCACATTGCCATTAATATGACCATAAATAATCATTAAAAACTCATTTGCATTTCTTCATTTATAACGCTTTGAATCAATTCTTTATTACTTAGAATCGATTATATTAACTTAGCTAAATTGAGAGTGGAATTATATGAATATAGAGTGGCACATCAAACTTTTTAACTTCAAGCCCACCAAATCTCCCAATCTGCGCGGGTGATTGACAAGTAGACAGTTTATGGGGATCAGGACGTCATTTTGTTTTTAAATGAATCAAACAAAACTTATTGAATTTTTTTCTGAATGATGTTTGAACGTCGAATTCGGTAGGGCTTCGACGTTCCTACAAGAAGGTGGAGTGTGGTAGTTACTAAGCATAATTACACTATGTACGTCCTCAGCTCATCTATAAATATAACTTGTATTTCACATAATCCCTACCTCCTGTTTCCGTATTGAACATATTAGGATTCATGTTTTTTTATCTCCTTTGCATTTTCTTTTCCTTAGATATCTAAGTATTTTTGTTCTTCATATTGCAATTGGATAACTAGAACTTGAAAGTGGTTCCTTCATCGTCATTTCATATGAAGGAGCCCTTTTAAGTTCAAGTTAACAAAATGTTTTTGTAGTACAGAAATGGTTAACATATCTTATTTAAAGGGAAATGCTTAGGAAAAAGAAATATGGTTCACAATATGTTTAATGCTGAAACAATTTTGAGATCTAAAATAATTATATACAAATGTTGTTCAACTTCATCCTTTAAAATTGTATGATTCTTTTTTAAATTGTCCATAAGTTGCACTCCTCTATTAGATTTCAGAGCTATCTTTTTTTTCTAAGAGAAGGTGCAACTTATGGACAATTTAAATTTGCAATCAATTTACACAATTGACGTCGAATGTCGAGTACCCTCGATGCAAAGACCTGAAGTTTATTCATTGTTCACATCCTTTTTTTGTGATAATCGACGTCCTATACCCCCTTAAAACACAACATCTAAAATGAATCTAAAGATACTTATTACTTTTTCACTAAATGATGTTTTAACGTCGAATGCGACATTTCGTTGGATCAAAAAGTACGTTTCGATGAAGTATATTTGGATATATTTTGTTTTTCCCCTCTCATAGAACGTCGAAGGTAGCGGTGCAGGGACGTGAAGGGAATTGTAGAATAATGGGAGCATTAATGGTGAGCTCTTAACTTCACATTAATAGACCGTCTCATTCAATAGGGCTTCGACGTTTTCTTCTTCCTCAATAGCAAAAGATGGCGCTCGTATGATTCTTTTTTCTTTAATATCAGACATGAAAGTTTTTTCTTTTTACTTCTTCCTTAGTTGATTAAAGCTAGCAGTGTACTGAAATTTGCACTTTTAACCAATGATCAATTTTTGATCAATATCAGAACAGCATAATCTTCTATTCTCAATTAGATTGAGGGTTAGTCCACATACATCACAACCAACATTCACAATTCACAGATCGTTTACTAAATTCAAATATTCATTTAAAACCCAACGAAACACAGAAACCATAAGTGGCTTACTAGCATGATTACAAAATAAAAATCAAAAAACATAGAAAAGTAGGGTCTAAAATAATTGTCAATAAGATTCCATTGAATTTTCATCATCAGAATCTTTAGTATGATCTTGATCGAGATTAGGTGGACTTCCAACAGTTTGCTCATCAATGAAGAACCGTTCATTCACAGTCTTTTTCAGCCCAATAGATGAAAGACCATGTATACCAATTTCTTCTGACCTTTTTCACACAATTCTTTCTTCTTCATATACATCTACTCTTTGGAGTTCCAGCACCTTGCTGATAAATACTCCATATGGCAATTTGCGTGCATAATCATCTCTTGCAGCGATCATGTGGTGTTTTAGTACCAAAACCCAGTTGGTTGGGATTCTAGTCTTGATAGCACTCAACAGAAATACATCTTCTGTTGACATTTTGTCCTCGTTCAATCTTTCAGGCAGTAGTAGCCAAGTCAGGACATAAGAAATCATTTTCTCCTCCTTATTTAAGCCATCATGTAGGTAGTGCTTATCAACCCTGTACCTTCCTGGATATCTTAAGCAATTTATATATATAGCTCTCTTTGTTAAAAAAATGTTTGACTCAGAATCACGGATATGAGAATCCAAACCTTCAGCTTTCAGTCCAACAATATCTGACCAAACATTATCGTCAATAGTAATGTTAACACCTTTGACCCTTGAGTGAATGACCCCATTTACAACCCTCAGGTTTGTGTAGAAAACCTTTACCAAATCTGGATAGCAATGTCCTTTCATCTGCACAAAATTAGTAAGCCCTTGATATGCAATCCATTCTTGAAAAAGGAACCCTTCATTCTTGAACAATTGTAGGTCCAAATACTTGTGAGGAAATACATTTTTGATATGTGACCAGTATAAACACTTTGCTCATGTGTCTCAATCACTTATTCATCCAGATTGGCTTGTGTTTCTTGTAATCCGGGCAACCTTCTCTTTTCCTCTTGATGATGACGATGGAGAAGCCATTTCTGAAAAGAATTCTAGGAACGTCTTTCACAATCTCAACTTCTTAACTTCATAACTTCTGTGCTTAAAAAATACACAGGAGACGTCGAATTATAGAGGTCAACGACGTACTAATTGGAGCCCAGAAGACATTAGAAAAAGACGTCGAAGTTTAGTGCATTCGACGTTTTCTTTTTCATCCTCCCGCCATCCTTTTTTTCATTTTCCTTTATAAAGCCGATCATAAGCTCCCATTACCATTATATTTCAATATAATATTTACATTTTAAGATAACCTCCCCCATTAGAAATGCAACGTTACCGATATTCGAGGTTGTCTTCTTTTTCTATGCTTTCGTCATTGAAATTCGAAGAGAATAAAATTTTATTTGTTTAAAATATTAATTTAATTTCATATGGAAAATAATAATAATAATATTTTATGAGAATCTAATTTAGTTATAGATCACAATAATTAAAATCGTAATAACTATTATTATATTATTTAAAGTAATTTGAAATGAATGTTTTAGGTTAAATATAAGTATGATTATACTAAAAGACTTTGATTCATTTTTAAATTATAATACCATAAGTTCGAGAAAAAAATAAGTTGACTGATAGACTAAAGGTGTTAAGATAGAATATTTTGGAAAAAAATGAAGATAGGTCAATTAGAAAAAAATGTTGTTAAACATTTGGTTCTTGGTTCTCTGATTCTTATCAAAGATTAACATCCTTGTGGCAAATATTTAATTTAGGGTTTCTTAGGTGCCTTAAAAATTTATACCTATACTGTGGCGTTTTCATCTTTGTCTTATGAACCATAAGTAAAATTTAAAAAAGTCGAGACGAACGGGCAAGGTCATCAAAGAGATTTGTCAGAATTCTAGGAACAACAAAAATTTTCTTACGGACCAACGATATGTTAACAAAAATAAATTGTATTTTTCTTATCAAAGATTAACATCTTTGTGGCGAATCTTTCTTTTAGGGTTTCTTAGGGTCCTTAAACATTTATACCTATATATAGGGACACCAAAGACATATGTAGACATTTTGGAAGTCAGAAATTTGCATTTGCCATGTTGATAGAGGATTCTTTTGGTTCTTGGTTCTCTGATTCTTATCAAAGATTAACATCTTTGTGGCAAATATTTCTTTTAGGGTTGCTTAATTAGGTGCCTTAAACATTTATACCTATACTGTGGCGTTTCCATCTTTGTCTTATGAACCATAAGTAAATTTTAAAAAAGTCGAGATGGACGAGCAAGCTCATGAAAGAGATTTGTCAGAATTCTAGGATAAAGAAAAAAAATTTTAGGAACCAACTATATGTTAAAAACTTTTTTGACAATATACTATGTCACTATTTTATTGGTCTGTACATTTGAAACAGCGTGATCACGACTACCACATAAGCATTTATAAAAAACTCGAATTTAAAAAGTTAACGACGATCAAAGATGAAACGAACTCTCAGAACAACTTTTATTTGCCACATTGAGATAAATTATTTTGAATAATTCAATAATTATAATTAGTTATTAGTACAAATGATTATTATATAAAAAAAATAGTATGAATAACATTATAAGGAAAGGATAATGATATTTTGACAACATTTTTTTAACAACATTTTAACACCATCTACGTGTCATTCTGTGATTGGTCAATGTTGGTGTTTGTGATTATTATTATTGATTGTGGAGTAATTTTGGATCAATCGCAGAATGACACGTAAATGATGTTAAAATATTGTCAAAAAAATGTTGTCAAAGTATCATTATCCATTAGGAAAATACTATGAATAACATTATTTGCATTTCTTAATTTATAACGCTTTGAATCGATTCTTTATTACTTAGAATTGATTATATTAACTTAGCAAAATTGAGAGTGAAATTATATGAATATAGAGGGGTGATAAGATGTCGTTGAAGCTATCAAATTAATACTACTTTCCAAGACAACTTCAGTATTGCCAAGTAGTATCTAAGAAAGTAGATAGGGCTAAAGTAACCCTGAGTCGTCTCCCAACGAACATGAAATTGCTTTTGAATATTTGAGTCTTATGAATGCTATGCAATGCTTATGAATAAAAATGATGTTTGGAGAAGGTTTAAAGAATAAATAAGAAACTTAAAAACAATTATAATGAAATAGGTTATTTCCACTGCTTTTCCAAGATAGATTCATCATCAGTTATTCACAAATAATTGTTTAATTGATTATTATTCAAGTTTCAAATTAATTAAAGTACATTGTTAATTAATTTGAGGGCGATCATGCACTTAACCAAAGTAAATTCTCAATCAAATGCTAAACCTTTCTAGATTATTCACAATGAATTCAACCAAAGTACATCCTCAATCAAATCCTATTGTGTTTAATCATGTCTATTCTTAAATCGCCTAACCAAATTAAAAACTAATCAATAAAAGTAAATTCTCAATTGATTATAGTTGAAATTAAAACTAATCAATCAAAGTACATTCTCAATTGATAGTAAAAACCATTTAATCATATGAAAGTTCTTAAATTAAATCAAAGTAGATTCTCAAATAAACCTAGAAACCCTATAACTCATATAATCAATATGCATGTAGATTCAAACATATTATGATACAAAAATCTTTGCTTTTAATTTGATAGAGAGATGAAAGACATAGAGAGAACAACTTAAATCAATAATGAAAATAAACAATTGCATTAACTCAATCTAACCTCAGAATCCATAATGAAATTACAGCAGAATAGCCCTAGATGCTTAGCTCTCCATGAATGGAGTTGAATACATGATGAAATAAGAGAGAGAAGTGGTGAATGAACGAAAGAACTGAAGTCCCTTTTCTGCCTCCCTTGGGTCTCTCTATATAGGGCTTGATTGGACTTGAACTCTGAATATTTAGTTGACAAAATCTTTTATCTTATATCTTCCAAATAACTAAAAGGTTTAGATAATTATAACATTATTTGGAAGATATTTTTTTGTTGATATTGTCAAATTAAATTAATTCAACAACTGAATTTTATCTTTTAGCTTTTCTAACTTTCTAAAATTGAACAAATGCCCTGAAATTTCTTCTATCTGCACTTTAGCCCCAACTGAATTTCCCAAAATTGTAACAGAACCCCTATGGACCAGTTGTAACCAGACTTAAGCATTGTTGACCAGCTTTGACTAAGGAAGGGCACAACCAATGAGAGCCTGCCACGTGGCAACCCTCTTTCTCACCCAATTAGGGTTTTAGATTGTAATTCCCCTTTCTCCTCCCCCGTCATGAGGCGATAATGCGAGAATAGAGTCTCGCCCCTTCTCCTCCATGGCACACTTAGGTCTTTGCGTTGCACGATTTTGTTTCTGTGCATGGATTTGGCTTCGTGATGAAGATTGGTGATTCTTGCAAGTTGGTTGCTCGAGGATGACGAAAGGAATCGCACATCTGGTTCGCAATTCGCATTGGGGCTGCTCTTCATTGTTTCAGCGCGATGCATGGTGGTTGCTGATGGTTTTCTGTTTGTAGGTTCGGGGTTAGAGATGACGGACTGTGCTTCGACGAGATTGGCACACGAGGAAGATGACGGTGGCTGTGGAAGAAGGTCGCAAGAAGCGTGGTGTCGCGACGGCCATGGAGGTCGCGCTTTGGTGTTGGCGGCGCGATTATGGGTTTCTCTGTGATTGGATTTCTCTTCTTGCAGGTGCTCGTGGTGGAAAATCCATGGTGTGCGCAAAGATCGCGATTCCGGTTTGATGTGCATTGAAGAGGCTGGCGGCGCGGCGGCATAACTCGCGTCAGGTCTCGCGATGGTGGCGGCTAGTTGACAGTGTTGCTGTGCGACGATGGCTGTCCGTGAGGATGGTTATGCGACGGCTAGGGTTGATGGTGGTGGAGGACAATTTGGTGGTGGCGGCATGGAGGATGGCGTTAAGGTTGGTGGCGGAGCAGCGACGGTTGACGGTGCCCTAGGGTTTGGATTGGGAATTAGGGTTTCCAGGGAGAAGATGATGATGTGGCAGAGGGGGTGATTTGGCAGCATGTGGTTAGATAACACTTATAATTTCAGCTGCACAAATTAACATTAGAACATCCAAGAATAATTTATGCGCTGAAACACACTTTTTACGCCCCTTTTATTTCCAAACACAATCAATCCAATCATCACAAATCTTCTTTAAATCAACCATTTAAGCACAAATATCTCATCAAAAATTTGAATTTTAAAGCATAAATGTGGGTATAAATATGCACTCATCAAGGGGCACATCAAACTTCAAGCCCTCAAAATCTCATCTTCTTCGCGGGTGATTCAAAAGTAGACAACTTCTGGGGAGCGGGACGTCATTTTGTTTTTAAATGAATCAAACGAAACTTATTGAATGATGTTTGAACGTCGAATATGGCAGTGCTTCGACGTTCATACAAGAAGGTGGAGTGTGGCAGTTACTAAGCATAATTATACGATGTACGTCATCAGTTCATATATAAATATAGCTTGCATTTCACATAATCCCTGCCTCCTGTTTCCGTATTTGATATATTAGGATTCATGTTTTTTATCTCCTTTGCATTTTCTTTTCCTTAGATATCTAAACATGTCTGTTCTTTAAATTGCAATTTGCTCGGTTGAATGTCAAAGTGCCTCATTCATGTCTCAGTTCAAGTGAACAAAATGCTTTTTACAGTAAACAAATGATTAAGTTATCTTACTGAAAGGAAAGTGCTTGGGAAAAAGAAATATGGTTCACTATATGTTTAATGCTGAAACTATTTTATTATCTAAAATAATTATATAAAGAAGATGTTCAACTTTAACATTCAACTATGTATGAATCGTTTTTTAAATTGTCTTGGAGTTGTCTTCTACCATTAGATTTCAAAGCTATTTGATTTCTTATGGTGGAAACAACTCCAAAACAAATGAAATTTATAAATTTGACGTCAAATGCTGAGTGCATTCGATGCGAAAGACTGCTCAATGACATGTCTACGTTTAGTCAACAAGGAGTTAAAAGAATCCAAAGAGATTTTTTACTTATTCAGTGAATGATGATTGAACGTCGAATTGGGAGGGGCTTCGACGTTCAGAAAGTTAATGTCAAATATTTGTGCTCAAGGACATCCTATATCATTGTTCATCATAGAAATATCTACGTTTAGTCAGCAAGGAGTTCTTAAGATTCCAAAGAGATATTTTACTTTTTCAGTGAATGATGTTTGAACGTCGAATTGTGCGAGGCTTCGACGTTCATACGATGTGACAAATTCTAATCATAATTACACGATGTACTATTTTTATAATGATTTAATTTTCGTCAGTGGATCATATAATTTTTAATATTTTTTTCTTTTTAATTTTTAATCATTCAATAGCACATCTGACTCTGTGGAGTAGTGGGACAATGTTTCCAACGATGTTTTTCACGTCTTTTGTTGGAGGCTGGACATCAATTAGTTCTTAGTTGAATCAAAAGAGATATATTACTTTCCACTGAATGATGTTTGAACGTCGTCATTTCATCTATAAATATAGCTTAATTTTCGTGTAATCCCTTCCATCCTGTTTCTCTGTTGAACATATTAGGATTCATGGTTTTTATATCTTTTATGTTTTCTTTTTCTTACATTTCGAAGCATTTTTGTTCCTCAAATTGCAATCTGCTCACTTGAATTTCAAAGTGCCACATTCAGGTCTTAGCTCATATGAAGGTGGCCTTTGAAATTCAAGTCAACAAATGCTTTTTATAGTACAATAGTGATTAAGTTATCTTACTGAAAGGGAAACACTTAGGAAAAAGAATAATGGTTCACAATATGTTTAATGCTGAAACAATTTTATGATCTAAAATAATTATATAAAGAAGATGTTCAACTTCATCATTCAACAATGTATGAATCGTTTTTTAAATTGTCTTGGAGTTGTCTTCTACCATTAGATTTCAGAGCTATTTGATTTCCTATGGTGGAAACTACTCCAAGACGAGTTAAATTTATAAAGTTGACGTCGAATATTGGGTGCATTGGATGCAAAGGCCTAATGATTGCTGTCTACTTTTTGGGATCACCGACGTCCTATAACTTAGAGGATTTCAAAAGGAAATCTCCTCTTACAAAACACTTAATCTAAAATGAAGACCAAAGATGATGGAAGACATTATAACCAAAACCAGGAAGTAAAAAAACAAAAAAAACAAAGGAAAAAGTTAACATGAATTTGGTTGCGGAAGTAATGTAGGATAGGTTTTGAAAGAGTCTACTTGAAATTGATAAGTGTTAACTTTTTCTGTGTTTTCCCCCATGCCTTCATGGTTATAAAAGAAATGTCTTCGTTTAGTAAAGGAAAAGAAGGAAAACACAAGAAAAAAGTTAACATGAATTTGGTTACCGAAGTTATGTAGGATAGGTTTTCAAAGGGTCTACTTGAAATTCATAAGTGCTAACATTTTCCTTTGTTTTAGCCCTTTGCCTTCATGGTTAACTAAGAAATGTCTTCGTTTAGGGAAGGAAAAGAACTAAAATAGTTGAAAAAAGTTAACATGAATTTGATTACCAAAGTTATGTAGGATAGGTTTTCAAATGGTCTACTTATTTATCGATGTGAAGGGCATTGGAGTGGTTGGGACCATTAATTGTGTGAACAAAATGTTACGTCAAATTCAACTAGTGTATGATGTTTTAATCTTCATCCAAAAGCCAAAATTCGCTCCATTTTTTATTACTTTTTCTTTTACCTTTTAAACTCTCACTTTAACGTCCAAGCTTTGTAGATCTTCGATGTTTTTTTCGTCAGAAGCGACAAAGATTTTTTTACTTTTTCACTGAATTTATTTACGACAATGGCATCAGTTATTATTTACGTTGCCTGTTATTTTATTTGACTTTGAACGCATGACGTTGTGCACCCTTATATACACTAAATTTGAAAATCTTATGTACACTGAGTTGTTTCTATATTGGTAAACCCTAATATTGAGGAAAATTATCTGGTATCTAAATTCAAATGGCTTCTTCATCACATCCTTCAACAAACAGAGGAAAGGTTGTTGTGGCTGCAAGAAATGCTGATCTCTCTAGGTGGATCATTGATGAGGACACTCGTCTAGAGTTTTTGAGGTGGACAAAGTTTAAACATATTGTTCCTCACAAATATCTGAACCTCGACTTATTTGAAAAGGATGGATTTCACTTCCAGGAATGGATTGAAACTCAAGCTCTCTCTACACTTGTCCAGATGAAGGGTGATTAGTACCCTGACTTAGTAAGGGTCTTCTACAACAATATGAGAAACATAGATGGTGTCCTTCATTCTCGAGTAAAAGGAGTAACTATTCACATTCACAATGATGTTTTGTTTCAACTTGTTGGGTTAAAAGCCGAAGGGTTATTCTCTCACTTACAATACTCAGAAACAAACAGATGGCTGAAGAAAAAGGACGTGTACAATAACTGGTTAAGGTTTCCTAGGAGATACACAATTGAAAGATTATATGTGCATGAGGGACTGAATAAAGAAGAAAAGATAACAGCACACATTCTTGCTTGGGTGATTTTTACCTGCTAGACCTGTACAAGTAAAAGACAGAATGACAACTGAAGATGTTTCTCTGTTGTATGCCATCAAGAATGATGTTCCTACCAATTGGGTGGAAGTAATAAAAGATCATATGATTGATGCAGGAACCAAACATGCACGACATCTACCATATGTTGTGTTTATCGGCAAAATCCTGACCCTTCAAGGTGTGGATGTTAGTGGTGAAAAGAAAGGCTCTTGTAACTACTCAAATGTTATAAATCGAAACACCTTGACTTCCATTGGCCTTGTGAAGACCACAAAGGGATGGTGCTTCAAGGATGAAGAGAAAATGGTTCAAAGTTTTGGAAGTACGCCTACACTAAATGAAGACTGCACCAACTTCGTCCCTGAAACCAATTTTGAAAGACTTGTTGTTGAAAAACTCAAGACACTCGAACAGAAGATATACGCTCTGCATGAGAAAAAGAATAAAAATGATTCTCTAACTGAAGATTCAAGTGAAGAGTCTAGTGAGGAGGATTCAATGGAAATATTCTGAATTAGAATAGAGGCTTAGAATTTTAGTATGGAGTCAGTTTTGTGTTTCTATTGTGTCTGTTTTGCTTCTAATCTGATTGTAATCACTATGAATATGAATGAAATTGTACTACTTGAAACGAAATCCAAATTGTTAACTTATTTATTATCTTTTCTATATCTCTTCCTTGCGTCACCCTAACTTTTGTGATGACCTAGGAAGAGCTACGACGAAACATAAAAAATATGATATCGGAGTGACAAGTTACGATTAAATTTTATAAGTGGAGGTCTACATCAAGGATGCGCAAGTGTATTTATAAAAATGGACTTGATCTTTGACGTCGACTTTTACAATATGTGACGTAACATTCATTTTTTCCTATTTTTTAAAAAAACCTATAATAACATTAAATAAAGGAAAAATATGAAAATATAACCACAAAAAGTATATATTAAAATTTCAAACAAAGTTTAAACATACAAAATATACTAAAATATATTAAAATATTACATTAATTTCAGAAAAATAAACTAAAATGGACTCTTCTTCCTAATCTGAGTCAGATGTCTCCATAGACTCAACTTCTGTTGTGTCGTCTTCATCATCAGATTCACTTGCTGAGGGAGTTTTGAGAGAATTGTCTTCATCTGAATTCTTGTGAATCATGATTAGAGATTTTTCAAATTTTGAAATTCTTGTTGAAAGCATTCGAAATTGATCCACAACAAATGTTTCAAACTTAGTCTGTGGAGTGAAGGTAGAAGGAGTTTCGTCAACATCCTTGAACACCCAGCCATCTTTTGTTTTCTTTAGACCATTATGTCTCAATGCAGCTTTTCCTATTTCATTTGATTCAATGCACCAATTTTTCTTCACCAGTAAGATCAACTTGATGATGCTTCAATACACGGCTGATAAAAACACCATATGGCAGAATATGTCCATGACTACTTGCAATTTCAATCATGTGCTCACTCATGACAGCAACCCAGTTGGTTGGTATCCAAGTTTTTATGGCATACATTCCAAGTCTTCAGTGATCACAAGAGCCTCAAATACCTATTTGATCAGAAGGAGTTGAACATGAGGCAGAGGCGTTGGTTAGAATTTTTGAAAGATTACGATTTTGAGCTGCTGTATCATCCTGGGAAAGCTAACGTAGTGGCGGACGCTCTGAGCAGGAAGGCAGTGCACGTCTCGGTTATGATGGTGAAAGAGTTGAGTTTAGTGGAGAGCTTCAGAGATCTAAGGTTGCAGTTTGAATTGGATCCGAACAACATCAAATGCTGCAACCTTAGAATATCCAGTAATGTGTTTGACCGAATCAAGATGAAGCAACGTGAGGATGTAGAGCTGGTGAAAATATTAGGCGCGCTCGGTACGGATCAGGCCAGATTTTTCAACACTGGAATGGACGGCCTATTGCGCTACATGGGTAGGACGTGCGTTCCCAACGATGGCGAGCTGAAGAGAATTATTCTGGAGGAAGGTCATCACAGCCGTCTTAGCATGCACCCTAGCATGACTAAGATGTATCAAGATCTCCGGAGTTCGTTCTGGTGGCTTGGAATGAAGAGCGATGTCGCTCGTTTTGTAGCGTCATGCTTAACTTGTCAGCGTGCGAAGGCCGAACACCAAAGACTAGGCGGCTTACTTCAACAATTGGAAATTCCAGAATGGAAGTGGGATAGCATATCCATGGATTTCGTGACCCATCTACCACGCACGGTCAGAAATCATGATTCAATTTGGGTGATCGTAGATAGATTGACGAAGAACGCCCACTTCCTGGCCGTTAACTTGAAGATGTCGATGACAAATTTGGCCAAATTGTACATTAAGGAGATCGTTCGATTGCATGGAGTCCCGTCAAGCATTATTTCTGACCGAGACACGAGATTCACATCTCGGTTTTGGCAATCATTACAAGGCGAGTTGGGAAGCAAGCTGCAGATGAGTTCAGCGTATCATCCTCAAACGGACGGCCAGTCTGAAAGAACCATCCAGACGCTGGAAGATTTATTGAGGACGTCCGTCCTAGATCACTTAGGCGCGTGGGATGAAATCTTGCCGCTAGTGGAGTTCACGTACAACAACAGCTCTCTATGGGAGGAAGTGTCGAACGCCACTCTGTTGGTTCCAAGAAGGAGAGAACGTACTGACCGGACCTGA